>NW_008609114.1:46725-50037 GCF_000691845.1 Merops nubicus
AGCACAAAGCCCCAGCTAAACCCCCTGATTTGAGCAGTGGAATGAGGACACGTGAGCAGGGGTCTGAGCCCCATGTGGGCAAATGATGGCCCAGTGGCCACCTCCCAGCCATGGCAGAGCCACAGCACCTCACACTCAGCTCAGGGAGCCCTTACCCCCTCCACCACAGAAGCAACAAACCCCCCCAAAAAACCCACAGCTGCTGGGAGGGGAAGAGCTGAAGGTACTCGAAGTGATGTGGGGCTGCTGGGTGGCTGGTCCCACACCCACAGGGGTGCCACCCTGGGCTCCCAGCCAGCCCTACACATTCCTGTGCCCCAGGAGCCCCCAGAGCCAGGCACTGGCACCATGCTCCCCACGGGCAGCCCTGCCCCAAATCCCTCCAGGGGGGTGTAGCCCCCTCGGTCGCTGCCCACCCAAGCCCTGGGACCCTGAGCTGCTGCCAGGGGCCCCAAATTGACACCCCCAGCCCCATGGCAAGCAGCCACCCCCAGCAAGGGGGCACGGTGGGGATGCCAACACACCCACACGTGTCCAAACACGTTTCCTCTGGGCACTGCAGAGCCAGGGAGCTGCTGCCCAGCTGGGGGAACTTGGACGAGCATCATCATCCTTGGGAAGAGCTCCCAAATCCCACGCAGGGGCAGGGCAGGGGGCTGAGCACAGGCTCTGAGCAAACAGGGGGTCTTGGGAGGGGACCCCCAGGAGGAAAGGGGCACCTAGGCAGATTCCCAGGGCCTGGCAAGGGGAGGGGACCCACAGGGATCCAGGACAAGGCACAAGCTGGCATTCCCTCCAGCTCCTTTCAGCTCGCCGTGGGCATGCTCCAAAAATGCAGCACAGGGACAGGCCTGGGTGATCTTTCCTTGGCAGACCTCAAAGAGAAACATCTCACCCTTTCATCCTGCTATTTAAAAAAAATAAAAGCCAAGAGGGAGGGGGGTGGGTGTATCAGATGATTAAATATCCCCAGCAGCAGAGAGAAAGAGGAGGACAGGAACCAAGGAGAAGAAAGAAAGAAAAAAAAATCTGCTTTTTATTATTAAACTATTCTCTCAAATTTCTAATAAGCAGGTTGAAGTTTAAATTACAAGATCTCTAACAAAGTCAGGATCCAAACAGTTCGGGAGCCTTCAGATAACAATCGCCTTCCCCCAGATCGGTTTCAAGTCATTTCTTCCCCCAGACAAAGCTCCCATTCAGAGCAGGGCAGAGGGACCTCGGGGCTTTTATTACCCTCAGCATTGTAGCCCCGAAGAATCAGCAGCAGCAGGAGCAGAATTGGCTCCCTGGCAGGGAAAGGAGAGGGTCCCACTCTCCAGTGATGCCCAGGGCAGCTCAACTGCACGGCCGAGGCCACCAGGACCAGTGGAGAAGCAGAGCCCAGCTCTAAAATATGCAGCCTGAGCCCCTGCACAACATATCCTTGTGAATCTCCCAGATTTGGGGGATGAAAAGAGGGGAGAGGGGAGCCCCGAGGGCAGGCAGGGTGCTGACAGACCTGGTCTGCACGGGTGGAGGGTGCTGGAGGAACCAGCTCTGGTCCCCAGGGTGGCCACAGGAGTTTTGGAGGCTGGGAGGGATAACCCCTGAGCCAGAGGATGGGTCACAGCCTGTCAGAGGTGGGATTAAACCTCCAGGCACACCTTGTAGGGATAATCTGGCAGGAAGGATACAGCAAAGCTCTGATAAAGAAGAGCTCTGCTGAAATTTAAGGGGAGGAGACATTTGATAGGCAGTTGGGAAGGTGAAGCTGGGCGAGGAGAGCAAGCTGCCAGGTGATAAGCAGAGAGCTCCTGGAGCAAAGAGAAGCTCAATCTCCATTCCCAGCCCCACAGATCCAGCATCTTGGCTGCCTACTTCAGCAGAACCCTAAGCTGGAAAAGCCAGTGCCACCACAGGAGCCTGCAGGAGCTCCTCACCCAGGTCCCACCTTCTCCTGGTGAGGGCTCTGCCCCAGCTCCCTTCAACCTGCAGCCCCCAGGAGGCACCACTGCCTGAAGAGGCAGCAGCACTTGGGCTAATTGGGGTTAATGAAGCAGGTGCAATAGCTCATTGCACCAGGCCACAGCTTGTCAGGAGTTGGCTGGGGGTCCCTGACACCACGACACAGGCTCAGGGAGTTGCAATCCCTGGGGACCAGTCGGCCAGCATGGTGTTTGCAGCAAGCAGAGCCATGGCACCCACCTCATCCTCAGCACAGGGAGGAAGGAGATGTCCCCCCTTCCATCCTTCCCCTTGCCCCCAGCCTGCTCCCTTTCCTTGGTGATGGGGGGAAAGATTCTCCTCCCCCTACTTGCTTTTCCCCACAGGTCTTCCCCTCTGTCCCAGCTCCCCCCTTATCCCCCTCGCTCCATCCTGAGCCCATAATTGGTGCTGAATAACCTGCCCAGTTCCCATGCCCAGCAGCCCACCCCGGGAAGGATGGAGGAGCCAAGTGGGGGCCCCCAGGGCAGTCAGAGCCCTCACCCCCCTCTACACCAGCAGGTGAGCTCTGGAGGGTGCTGCTCAGCCCCTAGCCCAGGAATTTCTGCTGCTTGACACCAGCAGAGGGTTGGATGCAGGAAGCCAAGCTGGGGATGGTGCTGGAGACCTTTCTGCTGAGCATGGGACCTCGAGACACAGCCCCCCCTGGGTCCTACATCCTCTGGTGTGTGAATGATTGTGCACAGAAGGCTCACCTCATAACCACCCTCCTGCTTCTGAGCAGAACTGAGGCACCAATTCCTCCCACACCCCACAGCAAAGCCAAGAATGACCCCAAACCTCCTACACCCTCTCTCCTCTGCTGGAGCTGGACAGGGAGACTGAATTTCCACCTCCTCCCTTGGTGCTTTTGGTGAGGAGCACATCCTGGGCAGCACCAGGAGGTGATGGTCCCTGCACAGCTCAGCCTCACCACAGCATCCCCAAAGAGCTGGCTACCCCATTTCAACACTGGTCGTGCCAGTGGCACACAGAAAAAGGGATAAATGCCCTAAATTGGCACTTGGGACACAGGGCACACAGCTCCTCACACCAGCCAAGGCTCAGAGCAGCTCTAACAAGCAGCCCAGGGGAGGAGGAGGAAGGCAGTTTCATTCCTACCCTGCCAACCACCCCAAAAATCACCCCAAAAAAAAACCTCCCCGGCTCAGCATCCCTTCAACAATTCCTCTAATTCAGGAGAAAATTAATCACAGGGAGATTTTCAGATCTAACGATCGACTCCCTCTGCTCTAAACCAGATCATCTCAGGCTCCTCTTTGGGCTGCCAAACCTGGTTCTCCAGCCTCCCCCTTCCCACCCCAGCACAACACCACGCTCCAAATC
>NW_008609114.1:50068-56009 GCF_000691845.1 Merops nubicus
AAAGATGCTTGTCAAAAAAAAAAATGAGTCAGAGCCCTGAGGTCAGGCCCTGAAAAACAACAAGGCTGCCTAAAGAAACCCCCGGCGTTAATCCTGTCAGGCTTCCGCCAAAGATTCCCCTTTTCAAGGGTTTTCTTCCTGGTAAACAAAGTTCTCTCCATTGGGCTGTGAATTTCAGGACACGGTTGCTTAGGAATAGCAGGCTGCAAACCAGGAGGTTTGTCCTTCCCCCCCTCCTCCCTTTGCCCTCAGGGGATAGCACCGGGTTTATTTGGAGATAAATACTTTGTTTTAAAAGGCTATGGACATCCAAAGGTAGGAGAGAGCTGATGGACACCACAATCCTCCTCCCCCAACCTGGGTTCTGCTCCAGGTAATTTGGGTTGGCGTGCAGGGGAGATGTTCCCCCCCCAAGCCCACCCCAGGAGCTGGTCCTGCCTGTCTCTCCCTGCTCTTAGGGATGCTCGTGATGCTCAGCACCCAAACCCAGGCTCCACACGCCCCCCAGAAGCAAGGGCTGCCCCAAGGGGACCACTCCAGACCCTGTCCTGGCTCACCCAAGGGCCAGAAGCAGCTTTGCCCCCCACACCCACCTCCCTGCCCAGCTGCAGGAGCGATGCCTGCATGAAACCCCTGGGCTCTCCCTGCCCATCTTTCCCCAACCTCTGCTTTCCCTGGGGTCACAGTTGCACCATGCCAGCACCCTCCACACCCACGCTGGCACCCAGCAGTCACCCTTCCCCTCCAAGCCACGTGCTCTGAGCCGTGCCAACCACCAGCACTCCACTTTCCCCCTTCCCACGAAGCAGCTCTGAGCATCCTTCCCATTGCAACGGGGAGGACGAGCTGGGGCACCAGGACAGGGGAAGGGAGGAAGGAAAAGCACAAGATGGAAGGGCTGGAACCCGTGTCCCTGAGCATCCTCTACCAGAAAAACCACAAAACATGGGTGAGAGGGTCACCAAGGGCACAGCCCCACGATGCACAGCTCCAGGGCAGCCACTGCTGAGCACAGCTTGGCACAAGCCTTGCTTTCCAGTGGCACAAACAGAGTAAAATACACCCTCTCCCTGCCCTACTTAAACCTCAGGGAGAGTTTCAGTGGTGCTCAGAGCCCAGAAGGACACAAGGATGTTCTTGGCTCGGGTACCACCAGTGAGAGGCCCCTCGGGCTCCCAGCAGCACCCACCAGGAGGAGGAGGAGGAGGAGGAGGAGGGTGAGCACCCGGCTGCCGAGCCCCAAACGGCTCCTGGCAGCCTGCTGGGAGGCAAACAATCCTCAGCTTGGCCTCAAAGGGGTCAGGAGCCTGTCAGTCCATGGTCTGGCACAGCCTCTGCTTCCACAGGAGTCAGGCACCCAAATCCAGCTGGCCCCAGCTTCACAGCATCCTTTGAGGTGCCAAGTCTGAGTGGCTCTGGGGAGGCTCCTGGTCTTCTGGGGAGGCTCCTGGCCCCTTGGGGAGGCTCCTGGCCCCTTGGGGAGGCTCCTGGCCCCCTGGGGAGGCTCCTGGCCCCCTGGGGAGCTCACATCTGCTTCCACTTACACCCCAGCCCTGCGAGCAGCATCCCAGGTACCCACCCTGCTGCTCTTGGCAGGGACCAGCCCCAGTTTGGCAAAGTGATGGGGAGTTGTCCAGCTGCATCTCCCTCCCTCTCGGGGAGCCTGGAGGAGCCTTTTGGTTCCAGGCTCGCTCTGATTCCCAACCAGCTTCATCAGCCAGGGCAGAAGAATTGAAAATGCATTTGCCTGGGGGGCAAAAGAGGCTCGTGAGAGGCAGAGCTGCACCCTCAGCTCCTCTCTCCAGGGTAAAACCACGCCAGCAGCAAAGGGACATTTTCTCTCCCCTCCATCTCTTCGCTAACAGGTGCCTGCCTCAGAGCACAGACCCCGATTTCAGGAGATCAAAGCAGGGTTTCACTTCATTCAGCCTCTTAAAACACCAGGTAAAGATTTGACTACGTGTGACTTGGCCTAGGGGAAGGAGCCATCTCTCCCTGCTGGCACTCAGCTTCTTTACAGAGGTGTTCAGAGCATCCTCTGGACCCACCTCCCTCCCTCCACAGGTCCCACCAGGGACGCAGCAAGCAGCTGGAGCAGAACCAGGAGCTGCAACACAGAGCAGGAGTTTGAGCTCCCCAGCAGCTCATCGTTCCCCCAGTTCCACAAGCCACACCAGTGCTCCACTGGAAATCAGCCAAGGAAACTGGGGGAAAAAAAAAAGCTTAGTTTGAAAAGAGACCAGTGGATGAGTAGAAAGTTACCATCGAAGCTGCTCAGGGAAAAGTTTGGGAGGTGCTTTTGCTTGGTTGGTTTATTCATAAACAAGACAAAGCCACCTTAACTCTCACCAAAACTGCTTCTAAACCCAGATTTGAGTGGAAAAGATAATGAGGACAAACCTTTTTTAGGTTATTTTAGGGAAAAAAACCTCTTCCCTGGCACTAATGATGCTGCCACACAGGCTGGGGACCCCCAACTCACTGTCCTCTGGGTGAAACCCCCCTGCTGCTACCAGAAACAACCAGAAACTGCCCTCAGGACCAGCGTGCCAACAACCCACTTCATCTCCACACTCACCAGCAGCCCAGGGGGCTCCCCACAACCAGCCTCTCCAGAGATGCTCCAAACCCAAGGAACCAGCCCCAGGAGCAAAGAGGTGTGAGGAGGAGCTAAAGCCCCGAGGGTGCATCCTGCCCTGGGGTGCAGTGGTGCTGGGTCACCTGCAGCACCCCCCACAAAGCCAAGGTCTATTTGCTGTTTGTTTTCCCAATTTCTCACTCACCAGCAGCCCAGGGGGCTCCCCACAACCAGCCTCTCCAGAGATGCTCAAAACCCAAGGAACCAGCCCCAGGAGCAAAGAGGTGTGAGGAGGAGCTAAAGCCCCGAGGGTGCATCCTGCCCTGGGGTGCAGTGGTGCTGGGTCACCTGCAGCACCCCCCACAAAGCCAAGGTCTCTTTGCTGTTTGTTTTCCCAATTTCTTCAGCAGCAAACCAGGCCAGTTGGAAAGAAAGGGAGTGAGGAAACACAGAGGGGAGGAGAAAGGAGGGAGGGAAGTTAACTCTTCATCTTCAGGAGATTTTAATCCTCCCACAGCAAGGTCAGAGTTGAACTCTGGGGTCAGGGGCTTTGTTTTGTCCTTGGAAACAGCGTGCAGGCAGCAGCAGAGGAGGGTGGGATGAGGATGAGCTGGGGGTTGGAGGAGGGCAGGAGCACATCTCCAACCCCCTTGCCCTTGAAACGCCTCCTCTGTGCTCTGGGCATTAAAAGGGCTCTTTTGTAACGTTTTAAAGTTGCTTTTTAACTTTCTCCTTCCAGCAGCCAGGTCCTTAACGACCTTTCACCAGCCTAGAAAGTCTTGAACCTCATGCAGGAAGTTTTTTTGGGACTCCCTGAAGACATTGAGCATCAAAAGGCTGCTCCAGATGGGACCCAAAGGGCAGCTCCAGGGGTCACCCGGGAGCTCCAGGCTCCAAACTGGGCTTTAATGACAATCAGTGAAGCCCCCAAAATGCCAGGACCCCCTCGAGCCCCCCAGGCTGGACACCCCCTGACAGCTGATGTCATGGGTGGGGACATCATTGGTGGGGACATCATGAGTGTGAGAGCAGCAGCAGGACAGCTCTGGACCGAGCAGCTCGGTCACATCTGAGCCCCACCAGTGTCCCCTCGCGGGTCCCCAGGGTCACACCTGAGTCCAGGCAGTGTCCCCTCTCCAGTCCCCGGGGTCACATCTGAGCCCCACCAGGGTCCACCCTCTGGTCCGCAGGGTCACATCTGAGCCCCACCAGGGTCCACCCTCTGGTCCGCAGGGTCACATCTGAGCCCCACCAGGGTCCACCCTCTGGTCCGCAGGGTCACATCTGAGCCCCACCAGGGTCCACCCTCTGGTCCGCAGGGTCACATCTGAGCCCCACCAGGGTCCACCCTCTGGTCCGCAGGGTCACATCTGAGCCCCACCAGGGTCCACCCTCTGGTCCGCAGGGTCACATCTGAGCCCCACCAGGGTCCACCCTCTGGTCCGCAGGGTCACATCTGAGCCCCACCAGGGTCCACCCTCTGGTCCGCAGGGTCACATCTGAGCCCCACCAGGGTCCACCCTCTGGTCCGCAGGGTCACATCTGAGCCCCACCAGGGTCCACCCTCTGGTCCGCAGGGTCACATCTGAGCCCCACCAGGGTCCACCCTCTGGTCCGCAGGGTCACATCTGAGCCCCACCAGGGTCCACCCTCTGGTCCGCAGGGTCACATCTGAGCCCCACCAGGGTCCACCCTCTGGTCCGCAGGGTCACATCTGAGCCCCACCAGTGTCCCCTCTCTGGTCCCCAGGGTCACATCCAAGCCCAGGCAGTGTCCCCTCCTTGTCCCCATGAGTCACCGTGTCCAGGCTTGCTGGGGCTCAACCACTGGGCACAGCCCTCCCCGGGCACAGGGACACTGTTGCCAAAACTGTGGCTCAGCCACTCCCCAGAGACTGGCACAAAACCCGGCTGGGCACAGAAGGTGGGTGCAGGGGAGGGGGGCCAAGCCAGCCCTACCCACCACCCAGCCCCTCTGCTGCCCTTTCCCCCCCTCCCTGGGGGCACAGAAAGGTGGCACTTGGGGCCATCTCCCAGGTGGCATCCTGAGGGTGAAGGGGGCACGGCCAGAAAGGTGCCAGGGTGCTCAGAGGGTGACATAGGGGGGGAGGGACAGACCCAGAGTCAGGAGGGTTCCAGGGGGGTGTCACCACCTCCCTCCAGCCTCTGCAGTTCCCAGGCTGGTGGCCACCAGATGCCCAACACCAAGGGCCAGTCCCAAACTGAGACCTCCTTCTTGGCAACCACCAGGGAGGGAATAACCCCTTCAGAGCCTCCAGTCTCCCTGGCAGCAGGGACACGAGGAGACTGAACCCCCTGGAGACACACCAGGAGGTCTCCTCAGGGAACATCTTGCTCTCTGTCACAGCCTTGCTGCTTTGTGGCCTAGGGATGGTCACCTGAGGACCAGCTCCAGCCCCCCAGGGTTGGAACCTGGGAACTCCAGCATCCCTGCACCTCTCCAGAGCCCCCACCAGCCCTTCCTGGGTGCTCACACCACCCCTGCCCCTCTCCAGAGCCCCCCCCAGACTTTCCTGGGTGCTCACACCACCCCTGCCCCTCTCCAGAGCCCCCCCCAGACTTTCCTGGGTGCTCACACCACCCCTGCCCCTCTCCAGAGCCCCCCCCAGACTTTCCTGGGTGCTCACACCACCCCTGCCCCTCTCCAGAGCCCCCCCCAGACTTTCCTGGGTGCTCACACCACCCCTGCCCCTCTCCAGAGCCCCCCCCAGACTTTCCTGGGTGCTCACACCACCCCTGCCCCTCTCCAGAGCCCCCCCCAGACTTTCCTGGGTGCTCACACCACCCCTGCCCCTCTCCAGAGCCCCACTAGACCTTCCTGGGTGCTCCTACACGATCCAGCCATGCAGGTGGGACTGCTGTCTGCACAGCAGGCAGGTCTGAGCTCAAGGAAAGCCACAGACCTTCCCCAGACAGACAAACAGCACCACAAGAAGATGTCTTGAGGTGCATCTAGTTGCTGGCTCCGCTCCGAGGCTGGTGCCAGACCCTCCACTTCTCCTCCAGACCCTCCACTTCTCCTCCATCCTGCACGCAGCAGCTTCCTCCATCTGTGCTTCAACAAGCAACACAGATCATTGCCACGAAACAGCTTGTTCTGCCAACAGAGTGTTCCTCAGCACCAGAGAGCACAGCGAGCCCCAGGACCCCCTCCGGGGAGAACACGCCGAGAGCTCCCCGGTGCCAGCCACCAGCAGGTCCTCCCTTGGCTCTGGCCTTCTCCTGCCATTCAGAAAAGCCCGGGGAGGAGGAAGAGGATTTGTCAAGCTCCAGTCGGGCCCGTTCCTGTCCAACAGGTTTGCTCTCCTGTCCCACATTGTTACTGTTCCCATGCAACCCCCCC
>NW_008609115.1:0-7415 GCF_000691845.1 Merops nubicus
CAGTACGTCTGCAGATGACACCAGGTTTGGTGGGTATGTTGATCTGCTTGAGGGTGGGGAGGCCCTTCAGAGGGTCCTAAATAGGCTGGACTGATTGGCCATGGTCAGTTGTATGAGCTGTAACAAAGCCAAGTGTTGAGTCCTGCACTTGTGCCACAGCAGCATTTGGGGAGCAGTGGCTGGAAAGCTTCTTAGCAGAAAGGGACCTGGGGGTGTTGACTGACAGTCAGCTGAACAGGAGCCAGCAGTGTGCCCAGGGGGCCAAAAAGGCCCAATGGCATCCTGGCTGGGATCAGGAATAGTGTCATCAGCAGGACTGGAGAAGTGATTGTCCCATTGTACTCGGCACTGGTGAGGACACATCTTCAGTACTGGGTTCAGTTTTGCGCACCAGAGGACAAGAAGGACATTGAGGTTCTGGAGAGGGTGCAGAGAAGGGCAACAGAGGTGAAGGGTCTTGGAGATAAGTCTTATGAGGAGTGGCTGAGGGAACTGGGATTGTTTAGCCTGAAGACGAGGAGAATGAAGGGTGACCTTATCGCTCTCTACAGCTACCTGAAAGGAGGTTGTAGGGAGGTGGGTGTGGGCCTCTTCTAACATGCCACAACTGACAGGACAAGAGGAAATGGTGTTAAGTTACACCAGGGGAGGTTTAGGTTAGACATTAGGAGAAACTTCTCCACCGAAAGAGTGATCAAGGACTGGAACAGGCTTCCCAGGGAAGTGGCTGGATCACCATCTCTGGATGCATTTAAAAACCTTCTAGATAGGGTGCTCAGGGCTATGGATTAGAAGAGGCCTGGTAGAGTTAGATAATGGTTAAGTTCGATGGTGTTAAAGGTCCTTTCCCACCATAATGATTCTGTGATTCTATTATTTTCTGTAATTCATGAAGGCTGACCATTGCTCTTGAGGGTGAACTTCAGGGGCCAGTGTCTGAGTCGCTGTGTGCATACCCTCTGATATTTTGGAGTGACTAAGGTAAGTCAATGTAACGTACCTTAGGGAATGTAAATAAATTAATATTTTGAGTTTAATTGTTTGAGTTTTGTCTTCTCAAATTCCTCTACTGCTGTGTTATCTGGAACAGAATCTAACAAATTAAAAAATAAGACAACTTCCAAATAGTTTACAGTAATATCATATTCTGTTCAGTTCTATGGTGTATTACAGACAACACTGCAGGTCTTGTACAAATGTTTATACATTATATCCATTAGTTGTGCAAAAAGTGACAAGCTGTCAAGTCCTGCTAAACAGTGAAATGATTTATAGTGGGTAGCTATGCAAGGAATTAGCAGATACCTATCCTCAATTCTTCACTGTTAACTGTATTTTGAACTAAAATATGAGGCCACTGCCAGATTTTTATTTTTCCTTCAATGAATTCTTGGCTGTTCAAGATTGTTTTTCTATGTTCTGCTGAAAATCTAATCATCTTGTCTTTAAAGAAAAGCGATAA
This sequence comes from Merops nubicus, assembly GCF_000691845.1. Taxonomy (NCBI): domain Eukaryota; kingdom Metazoa; phylum Chordata; class Aves; order Coraciiformes; family Meropidae; genus Merops; species Merops nubicus. Next base: position 1,463 of record NW_008609115.1, read on the forward strand.
TTAACACCAAGCAACTAATACTCCCCTGAAACTTGATTTTGTTTCTTATCACATCTGCTAACAGAAGGTTTATGAGCTGAAAAATGAAATTCCTTTTGCAGACAACATAAAAGCTACACTAGCTCATAAATCCCATGAAGGTATGCACTACTGGAGTAATATACTGTACACAGCCACTGGGCATCCATCACACACACTAATGGAGCAGAGCAATCAGAAAATGGATCCAAAAAGCCTGCTGTCAATATGGCTGTTTGGACATCCCTGGCATTTTCTCTAGGGATTGAGTTCATGCTGCTCTTGCATGTGTCTCGGTCAGTAAGATAGATCTCAGACCATAACTTTTACATCAGACTAAATTCTTAGTCACTATGGTATTCTCTATTTTTCACTGAATTGCTGTATTTTATGAAATAAAACATTAAGACAGTAAACTTAGACAATTTTGTTATAGGAATGAAAATGCCTCAAAAATACACCCTTAATGGGTTCTACTAGAGTTAAGAAAATACGTATTTAGTGGTTTAGGGAAAAAATCTGGGGGGAAAAAAGCTTATTATTGGTGTTGCTAGTCTTTTTCATCAGAAAAGATGTATCAAGATGCATATGTATAGGGAAAGAAGAGCGAAAGAAAGTTCATTTAACAGGCTTCAATTACCAGACTGACATTATAAAGTGCTGAAGTATATTCACCAGGAAAAACGAAAACTTTTAAATGAGCTGAAGCAGTTTTACAACAATATGCTACCTCAGAATGAAACTATCAGGGTGACTGATTTCACAGAGAAATTGTAGTTTCTGGCAAAGCATTTGAAAAAAAAGGCTTCCCAGACAGAAATGGAAATGAAAATTAATTTAAAAAAAAAGAATACCACAAAGGGTAACATGGCATAGTTTCTTTAAATCTAGTGAATTCAAAAAAAAAAAAATAAAATAAAAAGGAAAAAAGTATTTCTTCTTGGAAATCTTTTAAGAGTATCATTTACATGCATATACTTCTCATGGCAAAGAATGCTCACACCACATGACTCCTGAAAGTGTTTAGGGGTAACGTCTCCTGAAGACAGAAGGATGGTAGCAAATAATATGACTATCTCCTTCCCTCCCATCCATTTATATAAACAGCGATATGTCTCAAATCCAGACTCTAGGGAAGTCAGGAGGAGTCCTTACACAGATCACAAAAGGCTTTGAATCACGGAGCATTTAGCAGTCATTTAAATCACTAAATCTGAAGTGAGATGACACTCAGCAGATGAAAGAGAGTATATGTATCACCTAATACATAGATGTTGAAAGTTTTCCACCCATTCGATCTGTATCAGGTCTGGCTGAGCTGATTTTCCTGATGCAGCCCTCCTGGTGCAGAGCTGTTGTGCTGGAAGTCAGAAGGGCGTTGATAACACCCATGCTGTGAGCACCACTGAGCAGTGCTGGCTCAGCACCAAGGCTCTTCTGAACATTCCCCCACAGTGGAATGGGGGGGCAGGAGCTTGGGGGGAACATAACCAGGACAGCTGACCTGAACCGACCAAAGGGAAATTCCAAACCAGACAACATCATCTCAACTCAGCTGGTACAAAGGAGAAGGAGCAGGGGGCTATTCCTTTGTTCTCCAGAGCAACCACTACGTGTTTTGGAGCCCTGCTTCCCAGGAAGGGGCCAGACATCACCTGCTGACTGAAGTAAAGAATAACAAGAAAGCTGGGGAGGGACTTTTTAGGATATCGAGTAACAACAGGACTAGGGGGAATGGGGCAAAGCTGGAAGTGGGCAGATTCAGGCTCAACATGAGGAAGAAGGTCTTCCCCATGAGAGTGGTGAGACCCTGGAATGGGTTGCCCAGGGAGGTGGTTGAGGCCCCAGCCCTGGGGGTCTTTAAGGCCAGGCTGGATGAGGCTCTGGGCAGCCTGATCTAGTGGGAGGTGTCCCTGCTCATGGCAGAGGGGTTGGAACTGGGTGACCCTTGTGGTCCCTTCCAACCCTGACAGATTCTGATCTGTTTGAGCAGAGGACTTTAGAGCCCTAATGGCTCAATGGTTGGACTTGATGATCTTGGAGGTCCCTTCCAACCTAAAAGATTCTATGATTCTGTGATTCTATGTCTGGAGTTTGCTTTTCAATTAAACTGCCTTTGTATTTACTCACAAGGGTTTTTGTCTTCATCTTATTTTCCTTTCCCCTTTTGATCTGTGGAGGAGGGAGAGGAAAGAGGGAGGGGGATAGAGTGGCTTGGTGGGCATCTCTTTCTCAGCCAGTGTTAACCCACTACAAGATCTTAAGCTAATTTCTGAGAAGTAAAAATGAAGTCCTAAAACATTAATTTCCTTCTGCTTAATTAAACACAATAATCATAATCATAATCCTCAATATGCTTCTTAATAGCACAAAAGCAATTCCCTTTCTAAATTTTTAGAGCTAAGAAATCTCTGAAATCTAACCATAGTCTCACCAGATTCCTTTTATCACTTCCAAATTTTCAAACCGTTGTTTGAACAAAACTACTCACATAATTATTCATGTCTATTTATGCTTGCTGTCATGTCCTGCCCTTTCCAAGTTTTATCACTGTATCAGCAAAGTCTACATATTTATTTTGCCTTGTCACAGCTCGACTCTTCCCCTTGCAGACATTCTTTCAATTATTTGTGTAGAGCTATATTCTGGAGGCTCTAATAGTCCTTAGTTTTGTTGTTTTCCTCTCAGTTGTACTGTGTCTCTTTTCCCTTATATTACCTTGTGTTGCAATCCAAAATACATCCTTGGCTTTTATTGATGTCATACCAGAATAATTGCTTATGACATTCTCTGATCAAGTATTTTGAAGTTTTCTCTTAAATATTTCTGTTCTAAAGTCTCAGCTGGTGGACTTTTGAAATATATTACCACAAGAAAAGGCTTTGTTGTGTTGTGGGTTTGATTTTTATTTGTTTGTCTGTTTGTTTGTTTTAGTTCATATTATATTAGTGTTGAACTGAAAATTTTCCTCCTTATCGATTCTTTCCTGCAGTTCATGTGAATCATCATAATACATAACTTCAGCTTTCTTTAGAAACCAGATCTGGCTGAAAAACAAAGTCCCATATTCCTTCCTTCCAGGTCACTGATCTACAGAGTGAGCAAAGCCAGCCAGATAATGATTCCTACAGCCCTACTTTTCTCTTCCGCCAATAAACCTTCCACCAACATAAAGTTCACTGTTTCTTTCTGATGGCAGTAGTAAATTTCTTTCAACTTAATCATGCATTTAGAGACCTTGGAATTCACCAAAACTCCTTCCAAAATTCAGGATTGTTTTTCTATTTGGCTGGATATTCAATTATCTTTAAAATATTTCAAGAATTCCATTTGTGTATTTGATTAAGTGTTATCTATTTCTGGTGAACTGATGTTTCTAATGAAAAGCCAGATTTTTTGTTTCATTTTTACCTTAACTCTGTCCCTACCTAGACAGTCAAGTTCAGAAATTTACAACATGCTAGGTCTTTGCCAGATAGCCTCTCAAAGGCATCATACTAAATTTGTTTTACATTTCTCATGTTTTCAAAGATTATAGCCTTGTTTGGCTTTTGTTTGTGCCTTAAAGATTTTTTTTTTCCCCTAAGGTTTGCTAAGGTTCTGTTGTAATTTTTAGAATTCTGCTAAACATATTTTTTCTTCAAGGTCCTTCTCATTTTTTCTATTTCTAGTGTGATTACAGTCACACAGTGTGTCTTTATTTCATGGGTGATACAGTTAAAAAAACAAAACAAAACAAAACAAAACAAAAAATAAACAAACAAAAAAAAACATGCAAACAAACAAAAAGTTTCTTTTTGACCCTTGTTTCTTTCTTCAACTTTTGTCTCCTTACAGCAAACATTGTATCAAGAATTTATTCTATTTCAATTATTGCTTCCAATGTCAAGTTTTGCTGGTAGTCTCTCTTTGCAGATAAAGTCATTATTATAAACACTTTAAATCAGATTCTTGTTTCTTCAGAATATCTGAAATCCACGTTTTTTATCAATTTTTTTCCACCACAAGCTCCTAGAGAGAGACATCAATCTATTAAACAGTAATATCCTTCTGAAGTGATGGGGTCTAAACCCCAGCCCTGAATCAAGGTTGACATATGGATGATGTCCACAACCAGGCAGGAGAGACCTTCCGCTTGTTTTTTTTCTCAAGCCCTGGCCAACCTTGTGTGAAAAATAATTAAGAAAAAAACACCAAGTGTCCTGCCTTTAAAGTTAATAGATAAAAGCTGTCTCTGCCCTCAGTGAATGTGGGGAAGATCTGTTTATGTTGTGGGTGTACTGTGTAGGTTTTTCTGTTACTGGAAAGGCTCCCTGAGTGTCTATGGCAATTCGAGTTCCCAGCAATGGTGGGGAAGGATTGAAAGCAGAACAGGATGAGAAGTTGTGTATGTAATGCTGCACAGCAGGACAGGCTTGAGAGCAGGACAGGAGGAGAAGTTACATACGTAATGAAGCTTTGCTTTGGCAATTATTATAGTGATTTCCATATGATTGGAATCTGACTGTTACCTTCGTTTATTCCTTCCTGCATTACCAGATTTCTAGCTCAGCTCACTCCTTCCTTTGTTATACCATGTACCATGAGTGAATATATTGATTTGTTTATTTTTCCTGCTGTTAATCACATCATATCTTTCCTCTGTTCTTCGGAGTGTGATGGTAAAGTCTGGTCTGTATCTTTCCTGCTAATGGCCTTATCCTTCCTACTGGGTTACACAGTCAGCAAAATACCTTCTTAATTGTATACTGCCCAAGAAATCTATTTCTTCTACAGCATATTGTGTCACTATTTGCATCCTGACAATACAAATTTGTACCTGAATCAAATTGGATTAATTTCACTGGTCATATTACACCCATTAAGATGTCTAAAAACTGATCTGAGGATGCTTACAACTAGTTTGGCATCTAAATGGATTCAGTCTTCTACCCACTTGATCATAAATAACACAACATTTCACAAGGAACAGATAGCATCAAACAAACACATTACTGATGTTGTGGCCTGAATTAACTGTACCTGCAATGAGATGCAGAGAGGAGAAAGATACGCACAACTCAGAATTTGAAAGGAAAACTAAGACAAAAAAAACAAAGTTTAGACCGAATATAAACCTGCTCAAATTTTTAAGTGAACCTTTCTAATTCAATACATCTGAAGGTACATTCTCCAAGTGCATTGAAGAGGGCCTTCTCTTGATTTAATTATCATACAAAAGCATGGCTATATATTTTGTCTATTGTTAAAACTGCAGTATAAGCTTCTCCAAGACAAAGTCTGAATCATTTAATATTTTGTTCAGTAGTTAAAGAACACATTTATTTGTATTCCTAGGGAGTTTATTCCAGGTTGGTTTGTTTCTGTTTTTCTAGTTTGGACACTGTCAAAAACTGTTGTATGAGATGTTACTTTTCACACAGCAAAACATTAGCTAAGGTCCGCAGAGGTGGCTGAATGAAAAACTGAAACCAATCATTATTAGATTAATAAAATCAGTTAGCTTAGGATCTGAGTCACAATCCATGGTACTTCAATGTCTTTCTGTAGCTTACATTCTAACTCTATTTTTATGTTTACATTTTTGTTGTTTTGCCTGTTGCCATCAACTACTTTTTATTTCATTGCTAAAAAAGATTTCCTAATTACTGCACCCTAAATAACAGTTTCTGTTGCATCATCAGTCCTGCTAAGACTCTTGTCACTGTTTTCCACCTTCTGGGAGCTGTGAGTATTACACTAAACTGTCACACCAGAAATCCATTTTCAAGCCTCCTATCTCTTGCAGTATCCAGCAGGTATTTAGGGGGAGAATACAGGAAACAGTGGCAACAGCTCTTCCAGCTCCCATACCTACAGATGTAGGAATTCCTGGCCCAAGGTTTACCCCAAGGATTGTCATATAAAGGGAAACTATAGACCAGTCAGCCTCACC
>NW_008609116.1:0-12195 GCF_000691845.1 Merops nubicus
TCAACTGGTCTCCCTGCATCTACCCATACAGTCACCAGATCATAGAATGTTATCAAATCAGTTGAGCATGATTTCCCCTTGGTAAATCCATGCTGACTTGTCCTGAGAACCTTCTTCTCTTCCATATGCTTAGAGATGACCTCCAGAAAGAGCTGCTCCATGATTTTTCCAGGGATGGAGGTGAGGCTGAGCAGTCTGTAGTTTACCAGATTTTCCTTCTTGCCCTTTTTGAAGACTGGAGTGACATTGGCTTTCCTCAGCCACCTCTCACATTTGCTGCAATCTAGTGAAAATGGTGGAAAGTGGTAGAGTGACAACATCAGCCAGTTCTCTTGGTACCTCTGGGTGCATCTCATCAGGGCCCATGGATTTATGTATATTCAGTTTCCTTAACTGATCACTAACCCAGTCTCCACTGACTAGCAGAGAGTCTTCCCCCTTCCAGGCCTTCTCCCCTACATCTAGGGTCTGGAGTTCACAAGGGCTGGCCTCAGGATTAACGACCGAAGCAAAGGTGGCACTCAGCAGCTCTGCCTCCTCTGCACCCTCAGTGATCAGGGCTGGGCCTCATTCAGCAGTGAGCCCACACTGCCCTTGTTGTTCCTTTTTTTTTCCCCTGTAGTTTTCAGTAATATTAAGGAAGGTTCATATATCACTGCTTCCTTATCTGGTATTGGTTAGAGAACATTATTTTATCTTTTCCATCCCAATACTCATTCAGCAGTGGACCCACACTGCTCCTAGGGTTCCTTTTTTTTTTTCCCTGTAGTTTCACTGCTTCCTTATCTGGTATTGGTTAGAGAACATTATTTTATCTTTTCCATCCCAATACTCATTGTTAAACAGGGATATGTTTTGTAAACCATGGATTATATTTGAATCAAATTGCAAAGCACATTTTGCATTTTCATGAGATATAAACCAAAGCCTTGGGAGATCTCATTCTACATAAAGACTGACTGGTGAAACCAAATTTTTCCCTAATAATTAAATGCCAGTGATTAGTCTATGAGCAAAAATAGTTGGATTTTGCAAGCAGCAGTGATAACCCTTTAGGTTAAATAATGTTATGATAGCAATAAAATGCTTATCTTTTATGAAGGTATTTAAACTTGGGGAAAAAGGAATTAAGAAATTCAGTATCATTTTAACATAAAGATAAACAATTTTTTATCATTTTGGGAAGGTTTTCTTTTCTTTTTATGTGATCTGTTGCTGTAGGATGCAGAGGATAAAGAAGTAAGGCAATATATAGTATGCAATATGCCAAAGCCTCATAAGGAGGACTGAGTACAGATCTTCACTGATCCTACCTGAAACTTTGCTTTAAGGAGCGTGCACCCCAAAATTCTACGTTGCTTGGGCTAATTTATTGGGTTCTTTTACTGAAGTTGGATGAACTTAATAATTCATCATGGTTTTGGTTTCAAGGAGGTGAAGTTTAATGGATATAACTGTGTTTCTGTTTGAGGTTTAGCATTTTTTTTTTTTATTCAGAGACTCCAATTTTAACTAGGAGTTAGGAAAACATGAGATTATAGAAGCAAAGGACAACACATAGCTATACAATCTGGGGGAGAAAAATCCAAATCGGACACCAATTGAATAAACTGGGTAAAAAACTGCATCAAAAAATACAAACTTTTTTATTAAAGATTAAGAAAGCCAAGATTCAACACCTGTTTCATAAAGACATCATTATTTTTTACTTCTCTTTCTTCCAAAAACCACATCTAAATGTCCACCTAAATGACACCAAGGCAGAGAAATCTCAGCTGATCAAATACTTCAGTAAAAGAACCCAATAAATTAGCCCAAGCAACGTAGAATTAAATGATGATACGTATATATTTAAAATTAAGCCTTTGCATCAGTGTATTATTTTATCTATTAAACTGGAGTTTTTGAACTTGACCAAACAATAGCATCTCTCTCTGCTTCAGCTCCACATACGTAGAGAATAGCTCCTTTCCTCCCAGCAATGCTCTTCAGATACCAAATGTGACAGTCTGGCTTCCCTGCACTCTGCAGCACTTGCTTGGGCTCCTCTGTACTTGGGAATAAAGCACACTGCCCAGAAGAGAGAAATAAAAGCAGCAATCACATTCTATGCCACTTTGAGGCACGAATGTGTACTACTTAGAGGTACAAGAAGTCCTCAAGGACTCTTTACTTGTTTGCCCAAAATGCAGAATTTGAAGGAAAGTAATAGAGTACCAGTTTCCTCAAAGGACAGAAGGGTATGTCTATATTTTAGTCTGTGCAAGATGCTGGCTAAAATTCTTGCAAAGAGAGCATACTTTCAGCATGTCTTACTATCCTGGATGCTAAGAGCACCAATTGATGATGAGTCTGTTATCTTTGTGCCACAGGCACACTGTTAAAGGCATGGTTTCTCTCTTTATAATGGGTAGAAAATATGCTAACATGATGTACATATAAGCCAGCTTATGTATTAATAAGCTAATGAATACTTACAGTACATGGCTCTTCTGTTTAGTTTCAACAGATGGTCACAGTGGCCTTCAGAGTATATATTTAAAGTAATAAATTCGTGGTAGACAGCCTGAGTTGCTGTATCAAAGGAAAAAAAAAATTAAAGACAAATCTTTTATGTGAGTGTACAACATAGTTTTGATAATTGGCCAAGTAAGTATGTATCAGTAGAGTTCATATAATTCAACTTCTGCCTGTGTTCGGGCTGATTTCAGCCCATAGCTCTCTTGATAGGGCATGAATGTGTTGTAAAGAATCCCTCTTTTTGCTGTACTTTTTTTTTGGAGAGGATAGCAAAAATCACAGATTTTGTTCCAGTGTAATGTAGGATCCACATTTTTCCTTTGTAAACCTTCTATCAGATCAAGTGTATAACAACATAAAGAGATTACAGAGGTTCTCTTCAAAAGTTCAAAGCTTCAGATAGTTGACTTTTCTAATAAGCTAAAGCTTCACTTCAAAAAAGGATTTAAGCACACGAGAAATCCCAGCAGTCTGGGAGTTTATATATACAGCTGCAACTGCACTTTGTCAAAGATTTTAACCATGTAACACTTTAAGTTGCAATCCAGTGGTAAGCTGAAGATACTTAATCAGAATTTAAATGCATCAGCCCTTGCAAATTTGAAACCAAACACCTATGAAAGACTTATTTCCACAATTAACAGTGCACACTAGGATAATTCAAGCACAGCCTAATGACAGGCAGTGCCTGACGAAAGTATTATTACCCCATTGGGTGAGAAGCTACAAATGACTACTTTATACAGGAACAGTATGTCCTTGCACAGTGCTACTGCAAAGTCTCCAGCCAGGAGGAATTAAGATGTATTAGTTCTCCAATAAACAAGATGTTGCTTAATCAGCCAGTTCCAACTTCTGCTGGAAATTTCTGTTGAGCTGTATGTGTTTTTTTTTTGTTTTTTTTTTTTTTTTCCATACAAGACAAATTCCAAACTAGCTTTCTGTCGAGCTGTATGTGTTTTTTTTTGTTTTTTTTTCCATACAAGACAAATTCCAAACTAGCCTAGTCCACAAGACACATCAGAATACCTCTATCACCTTGCACTTGTGTGTAGCTACAGCTTCCCCTGAATTGGAGTATGGATATTTGTTGTAGCATTGCATTTGGATCATCAGCATTAAGGTAATTGAAACAAGTTTGGAAATGAAGAGCTTGATCTTCTCCACTAGCTCCTGCTAAATTCCTTCCCCTCAGAACAGCTGCTATATGGGTATAGTCCAAAGAGAATAGTGCCATAAATGAAGGGACTGTTGTCATTCAGGATGGAGGTCCTGAATTAGCTAATCAGGAAAGTTATTAGGAACAGGATGCTTTCACCTGGAAAAGCCTGTAGCTGTTGTCTGCCTTTTGTTGATATTTTCTCTCTAAAGGAAAAACTGAGCTCTTTTGGAGGAAAAAGAGGTGATTAGTATTGGTCTTTGGATTGGATCAAAGACAAAGCATGTGTGTGCAGTCTACTGAGGCCTCAGTGTAAACACTGTTGCTTCAAGGCATGGGAACTGATATCCTAAGTATATAAATGGAAAGGTACTCTGGAAAATAGAACAACTGCACTGAAGACTGGGAGCCTAGGAAATGGCTTAGTTAAGAGGTATCAAGTTGTGCCTTCAGCCTTGTCTAACAATGCTAAAAATAACCACTCAATCAAGCTAGCCTTCAATTTGCTGCAACCAGTGTAATATCTGATAGCCCTTGAGATATTGGGTAGATTTGTGGGGCTGGGAGTGGAAGCTGGTGCTGTATAGTCTGTGTATTCACTCGTACCAATTGCAGTGCTTCCAGAAATGAGGAGAATAGTAGTAGCAACAAGACAAACTGTTTAGGTAAAACACCAGCCTCAACACTTTCTGTGGCCTGTTGTCCATGTGGGCATTTTGGTACCAATAGCTGTCATGTTAGAGATGGAAGAGAATCCATCCTTTACTAATTCTATTTGTTTATGGATTTTCTGGCCATGATTTATTTATTTATTTTTTTAAATCCCTTTCCAAACCTGCTGATGCTGTCTGTTTTCAAAACCTGCCGTGGCAGCACATTCCAGAAATTCACTACATTCTGGAAAGAAATATGACTTTCTTACATTCTGTGTAAAGAAATAATCTTTTATCTGGTTGAAATTCACCTTTTACTATTTTCATCAAGAACCCTTTATTTTTGTACTAAGAAATTCAGTGAACTTGTTTTGCTATTTGCCTTAGCCACTGACACCTAGAGTTTTGTAAACTTTGGTCATGTTTTATTCCTCTGCTCTCCAAATGGAACAGTTCCAGGCTTTTTAGCCTCTCCTTGTAAGGCAGCTGCTTTATTGCTTTTAGCATTTCAGCTGATCTCTAACATTGCTACGTCCTCCTTCCATGCAGAGACCAGAGCAACACACACTATTCAGGATATGGGCACTTCTCAGTTTTATATGATACCAAATTATACATTTGTCTTGATCTCAATATTCTTCCCAATATCTTCTTGGCTTTTTTGACCACCATTGCACATAGAACTGATGATTCAGTGAACTGTTGATGAACTCAGTGGGTTTTTCTCTGAATTGTAACTGCTGCTTCTGAGGTCAGCATTGTGTAACGTTTTTCCCTGGATATATTATTACCTTATGCTCATCTACAGTGAAGATCACCTCGTGTTAACTTTTGCCCACTTGCTTTTTGATTTCCTTCTGGAGCACCTTGTTACTGCTGTCTGACAAAAATGAGCTTAGTATGAGGTGCAAACTCAGACATTTTGTTAAATCCTGCCTCAAGGAGCATCCAGTCTTATTCAGTGGTTACACTGTGCTTCACACAACAGGGAGTCTGATTCCTAGCTGGACTACAGGCACTGTTTTAATGGTAATAAGTATTTAAGAAGATGTCTTGAAGCATGAAAGTATGGACATAATCCTCAGCCTGTATGATCTCTCTGTTCACTTACAGCACAACTTTAATGTGTTTGTGTTTCAGTCTAGCGGCTCGACTGCACCACGTGTAAACATGCCAACTGTTTTAAAACAAGCTTGCCTGGGGACAGACAGCAATTTAGCCATGATAATTGGGGCTTTTTATGCTCAGCTGGCACCTTATGTGTGCCTTGCATAGCTGTTGCAGCTGAATCCTTCAGTATCTGATCACATCTAAAGCAAAACCAGCTAGAAAATGTATAAACGAAGTTGCAGAATAGAGAGAACTACTGAAGATGAAACGAAATCTGGGTTTACAAGAATATAGTTTTATTTGTTCTTTAACTATGTGGAGGCTATTTCCAGTCCTTAATTATATCTTGGTAAGACATGTTTGGTACTTAATTAGTAACAGGAAAGGCAGTGGCTGCAATGCATATAGTTGATAACCTGGTATTATGTGCTACATTGGGCATTACTGTGCAGGAATATCTAGCAGTAACAGTTACAGAAGGCAAGTAGTCTTACTTGCATTTTTTAGATAAAATTTTCCCCAAAAAAAATCCAAGGGAATTGTTCCTGAAGTAAAAGTTTTAATGGTTTTACCAGCATTCCACATGTAAATACCGTCGCTAATACAATTTAAAAAGACCTAATGTTTTTCTATTAAAGCATCATGACTGCCCTCATCTTTTCACAACGTAACACTTTGTGAGCAGAATACTAAAGACAACTGTAGATCATTGCTAATTCTGTTAACTGGATGATTAAAATGACGAGAACATCTGCAAACAACTGTTGCTAGTATTATTGCTGTGCCTGGAAGCTCTGCTATCATTAAAGATCTGACAGTGTTTCCATTATTAAATCTCATTTTAATCCTCATTGCGTTTAAAACTGGCATTCATATTCTCAGTCCAGAAGACAGCTTTTGGACAACGTTTTGAATGAGTCATATTTTAGAAAAGTGAGAGAACCACTAACATTTGTCATTTTGTAAGGTGCACTTTATGCTCTAGAAGGTTTTTAACACTCTTCCTAAAATTATTCACATCAACAGTTTATTATGAGTACTCTGCATACTTGGCTATTCAGAATAATATGAAAATGTTAAGGGATGTGACCATTTGAATTGACAAAATACGTGAAGCATGTGGACACAGATTCTGCAAACGTGTACACCTGTACTTAATTTCTTAAACATGAATACACTCCCCCCCCTCAGTTTAGTAGAGCTGTTCAAGTGAAAAAAAAATAGACAAATGTAAATATGTTTTTTTTCATGGCCAACAAATTGCCCTGGTGCTCCTGGAGAACTTTATTCTAAACTCCCTTGATGCCACATTATCTGCTAAAATGGAATTTACTTAATTGAGGTTGACTGCACACATTGATTAACTTCACTAAAACACTGATTTCACTATCTAGATAACAAAAAAAAAAATCACTGTTTGTTTTCATAGCCTATGTGTATAAGTAACAGAATTTCACTAGTCATTCATCACCCAGCAAGGTTGAATGGAAGTGGCACAGGAGAGATTGTCTCTGGTGGTCCCTATGTGGTTTCTTAGGCCTAAGTCCCTTCACTAGGGCTACAAGGAAGCTTCATCAGTGAGAAATATACACTGGGGCTACATGTTTGTCTAATTTCTCCCAAAGATAAATGTAAATCTTGTATCTTGTTTTCTTTTCTAGTTAGTAATTACTAGATGTAGTCTGAGAGTTTATGATCCCTGGGTTCTTGGTATTCCAACTGGTAACTGTAGAATTGTGTAAGCACAGTAATTTCTTCACAAGAAAAAGCTGCTGAACATTTTGTAAGCTGTATCATTGTAGAAGTAACAAAGGAGGGTGTTTTATCAAATCATGGAATGTATTTAAAAATACATTTGTGAAGTCCAATTAGTTTTGAATGTCTCCATTTATGGAAAGTGATTCTGTTGAGATTTGGTTCATGATGTTGCATGTGCCCTACAGAAAGCTGGTGCTGAAATTTGTAAAAAAACTGTTTTGTTTTGTTTGTTTGTTTGTTTGTTTTTTAATTACAGGTGTGTATTTAATGGACTATCCAGTGGAAACACTTGTGAATCTTCTTCTGATGCAGGTCAAAACCATCAATTTCCCAAAGACGTTTTTAGATAGCTATTGAAATATCAGGCTTCTTTTTTAACTTGGGAAAAAAACATGCCCAGAACATTTAAATCAGTTTTCCTAAGCATAGCTGTGGAAATGTAGGTCATCTGAATAAAAAAGACACTTTTTTTTTTTTTTTTTTCAGTGATTCCTAGCTCATGAGCCAAAATAAGACTGGGAAAAAGAAAAGACCAGTAAATTTTCCATATCATTATTGACACTATGCAACAAAATATAGTTTTCCTTAATTATTTTCAACTAAATCAACACATTCTGATATAAAGTATAGCCCAATAAGTGACTTTTCTGATCCCAATATAAAGGTATGATTTATACTATAAAGCACTTTGTGTTAATAGCAAGAGATATGAATATCTGAACAGTTCAGATTTGTGTGACATTCTGCTGCAGATTTATTTTAAAAGTGAGAATTCAAATGGAGGACAATTTGCATCCAGTTCAAGCAAAAGCTGAGTACAGCTGATATAAACAGAATATATTTGAAAACTATTATTCTAATCTCATCAACACAGTGACTTAATTCATAAAGGAGTGAAAAAAAAATGGTTATTACATAGTTTTTACTTGCTAATTTTATTTTCCCCATAGTTGCATTAGTGAGACCAATGACCCTCACTCTTTTCTTAAATATAAGTAGCCACAAATATTTTCTCATAGTGGGACTGTGGTTAATCCCTCTGCTTGCTGATATCATCTAATCCTGATTTTCCTCAAGTTTATGCTTCCTAGAAAGATGCTTAGTTTAAGACTTTGTGCCTTAAAGTATTAGCATGGCATCCAACAATATCACATAGCGAGGAAGAGTTTTGTCAATTTGAAAATTATAACTTATAATAGGCAGATTTTTCAAATCAAGTTTATTCTGGATGCAATTAGAAAAACAGTAATCTTTATAGCTCTAGATTTTTTGCCCCTCTACCTCTCTCCAGCCACAGGAATTTAAAGTCACACTTTAAAACGGTTGAATGGGGTTAAATTTTCTTGTATTTTATATTTCAATTAGTTCATCTCTTTTCCTTCATAGGATTAAACTGTACTATAATTGTGTTCATAAATGCTCCTGTGTGCATTCTCTTGATCAAATGTTGATAAAGAATATTTCTGAAGTTTCATTTAGATTTTATTTCTTCAGCTGAAATAGTTTTGATAAAGACAACTTTAGTGAAGAAACAATCTAGAAGGAAAAACCAGAACAATTTTTTTGACTCTTTTTATTCACCACCATTTTCTTAGTCTTCCCAAACGTGGCTCACATTCTAGTACTTCCCTGGGAATGCTCTTTATTCTTTGACCTTGGCTTCAGACTCTCCCACCAGACTTTCTGTAACTTCAAACAGGGATTACAAGCCTATTACTAAAATTTGCATGGAAAAGCAGAAATGCATTGATGATTTTGAAATCTAAGCACATAAATTATTAGGAATAATCTTCTCTACAGTTACAAAGGTCCCAGAACTTTTTTATAATATGCCTTTTTATTACTAGGACACGTGGTGAAGTAACATTGTGCAAACAGAATGAAGGTACTTGAAGACATATAGATTTAAATGATCTCATTTTATGTAAGTGGGTCACTAAGCTGCTTGGCCTTCATTTTGTTATCAGTCGGTAGTAACGAGATGGCTGCACAGCAGCTTTCTCATTTAATGCAGGAATAGGTTTTTTTGTCATTGTTCATATCACTGACTTTGCTTTTAAACATGAGGGGCTCAGTGTGTATCTTGGCACAATCCAGCTCTTTCTGTTGGTGGTTGTTCAGTGGAGCAAGAGTAAACGACTGCTGTACTTGCTGGTGCAGAGGAGAGCGTGGGTGGGCTAGAAAAAGGTAAAATCACTTTACATTGAAGATTCCAGAATACACATCTTGCATGACAATCTTACAGTCTCTTTGGCATAATGAATTACTATCAATAAAGATAGAGCAGCATTTCAATTCCGTTTCAAGTAGTTAATTTTCAAGCAAATGAATTTTTCCAGACACCTGTTTCAAAGTCATGACCTGGAAAGCAGACTTTTTATGAGCAGACTTTGTCTATGACAACTAGATGAGAAGGCTGCACTTGGATATCTAGCTTGATAACTTGGTTCAGTTAACAAATCTCTAGGTTTCAGTCCATTTTAGGAAAGTCTTGGTTTATTTATATACAATTTAAAGAGTAGCAAACACACAAGGAGAGTTTCTGATATATGGATTCATCAAAAAGAGTTTCAGGAAGTTGAGACAACTTTGTTATAACTTAATTACATTTTGAATATGGGATATTAGAAACCATGCTTGACAGCAAAGAGCTTCCATGTGCTCTTTTTTTTTCCTTGTTTGTTTGTTTGTTTTAATGTTTGGGTTGTGGTTTTTTTTATATATATTTTTTTGCTTGTTTTTGTTTTTCTTTTTTTAATCTGAAATGTCCTAGTGGAAAAAAATATTAGATAAAGGTACACATTACTTCAGTTTGTGATCAGGATATATTTGCCAAAGCCCAATCAAATACTTCTTTTGGGATTCCAGAGGGGAAAGTGTTTTTAAAAACGAGGCCTTATTTGAACTTAACAAATTATTATCTTTGTAACTAATTTCCTTGGTGTCCTGGGTTTGGCTAGGACAGGGTTAACTTTCAGCAGAAGGTGGAAGGGGACTACAGCCAGCACAGACAACCAAACCAGCCAGTGGGTTGTTTGAAAACATGCCATAGTCATGCCCACTGTATATGGGTGAGGGGCAGGCTGGGCAAGGTGTGGTCTCTGTTGTGGCTGTGTGATCAGCATGGCCTGAAGCACTCAGGTTAATTCCATATCACTTGCTTTATGCATTGTTTAATTACTATTATTATTGTCGCTTCTTTTGCATTGTTCTGTTAAATTCTCTTTATCTCAACCCATGGGGTCTTACCTTTTTCTCCCTGTTCTCCTTCCTGTTCCATTGGAGGGAGGTGAGGGGGAGGTGGGTGAGTGGCCACACGGTGCTCAGCTCCAGGCTGGGTCTCAACCAAGAGACTCCACTGTGTAATTTTCCAATTTTTTTTTTTTTTTTTTGTTGGTGAATCTCTGTTTTTGTGCCCCTGTATGCTTTAGTTTTTATTTTAGATCTAAACTATCAGTACAAGGATCAGTCCTTTATCATTAGAAGGGTTTATAGATATGTACTGAAAGTTTATGCTGTCGACAGTTGAAATTTTATACATATGATCCTCAAGTGGAAAAAAGGAAGTTCCAGGTACAATATAAACATGTTCAATATTTTATATATAGTATGATAAACTAACACAACAAAATATTTTCACTTTTAAACAAATACAGTTTTCTTTTTTTCTTTAAAAAAAAAAAATACTATTTAGTACATAGTGTTACAGGATAACTGGATGATCATACCAACTCCTAATTTCAGCTAAGCAATATTTCACTGTCTTTGAATAGGATGGTTGAAATAACTGAAGGATGAAATCCACAAAGAAACTTAGGCTTAAACTCACACTGATCTATAGAGAGAGTTAGGAGCCTGTCTGCCTTTGATCTTGCTTTAATCCACTTTTCTCCGGTTGTCAGATATTAAACATCATGGGGCACATCGTGAGCTCCTGTAATTTGTTATAGTGCTATTGAAAGTTAATGGAGCTGAAATGCCAGCTGAAGGTCTGCCCTATAACACTTCAGTTAATGTACACAAATCTGTAGAGCTGAGCGATTACAAGTCTCTTCCTCAGCAATGCCTTTCTCAGACACTTTTCTGCTCGCATTTACATTTGATATATTGAATTGGAACTGAGGAAAGAGGGCAGCATCTTCCTCTAATTGTAGCTACCATACAACCAAATCAAACCTGAGTTTTCATGTGTAAAAAGCAAACTTCTATTTATTGCCCAGCATTCATATGGCTCCAATTAATCTCATTTATCAGAGTAAAAAGGCAGCTTTAACTTGCAATAAAGTTTCATAGTCTTAGCAACGGCACCTGGGGCAGGAGGTTGTAGTGAATCCATCAATACCTAGTGTCTTATCACTGTCTTTTCATGAGCTGGAGATTGCATCACTGGCTCCAGGACTTTGAAGCCCACAAGAATACAAACCCCATTTTAAGTGGACTCACAAAGAGTGATATATAAGGAATTTTTTTGGACAAAGATAGTCTCGTATTTGGTAATGTAAATAGTAGTGTTGCCTTTATCCAAAAAATATATGTGTTGTTTTATAAGACTCCATATTCTTGTATATCTTTATTGTATAAATTATACTCCTGTGTGTTAGGCTAAACCCACCTTTGAATGAAAACAGTCTGTAGGCATAGTCTTTGCAGCACATCCCTGCTGGTTTTCAGAAAATTGAAGTAATTCACAAGCGTTCAGAAGTAGTGTGGTTTGTGATCTTATCTATTAGTATCTCATCTTTAAAATCCAGCTTCATCAAATGTGTTTTCACTTTGACAAGAGCATTGTTCTTTCATTTCATATGTGCTCTTTAATGAAAATAAATATTTCTTTTGAGATCATAACTGGATTTGGAAATTAATTTTTGATGAGATTATGACCAGTGAAAAAAAAAATAATGGCTTTAAGACCATTAAAACTTTATTTATGTAAATTTAAACACATGATTGAACAGAGTCATATTAGCAATGGACCTGAGCAAAGCCTTTGACACT
>NW_008609117.1:0-42161 GCF_000691845.1 Merops nubicus
TTGTCTAGGAAGCCTCCAGCATCATTCAACTTTCAAACAGTCAATTATAAATTAAAAAATTAAAGCACTTACTGAAGTGACTGAAAGAAGAACCTTGAGGCTGAAGTACCAGGTATACCAGCTATACATTTAAGTAAGTGATGTATGTAAACATTGCCTCATTCTCCAGTGAAAATGTTAATTTCACAGAGTCACAATTTGTCGAATGTCTTCCTATTGCTAGATTTTTTTTTATAAATATATATTTTTTCTCAATCTCCCATTCATCCTTAACACTAGGAATCAATATGTAATAAGATTAAGGCAGCTGCTTTGTTTTTTATCCCATTTCTGAGTGTGGAGGAGAGAAGGGAGAATTTGGAGAGACTTCTTCTTTTAGGAGACACTGAACTTTATTCTTTGAATGACCGAGAATTGTCATTTACATTGAAGTGTAAAAGTAAGTGCTCCAAGTAATCAAAATATTTTTTTAAATTTTAGCCAATAACCCTACCACATTATTATTTTTCTGGTATAATGTTTCTGAAACTGATTCTCAGAAGGAGTTGTTCCAGCAGGAAGGGGTCAGGTAGACTTTTATGATATAATTTGAAATCCTTTAAACCCTGAAATCCTTAAAATCCTTTGAACCTTTACTTTGAAATCCCACTTCTTTCCCTCTGGATCTCCCTCATGATTTTGTATTAGTAGAACTACATTCTTAAGACTAAACAGTGCCTAATAATTAATTGTTATTAATTTTAAAAATCTTATCAACTTATTAATTTAATCCTAATATAACATCAGAACTACAAATGCTTTATTGAGCACAGTGGATATTAGTTATGAACTTAACAATATTCGATCTCCTGAGAGGTAACAAATGGAAAACAATTGAAAATAACTGGTTTATTTACAGTATGGGGTAGCTCCTGGTAGGACTACCCCATACTGAATAATGCTACCTTGCTATCTTGTAATAATATCAAAGACTTGAGATTTCATTTGAAAAATCTTATTGTCTAAAATAAAGATTCTGCATTAAATGTTGTTTACCAACCTATCCACTGGTCTGTGGGTTTGAAGGAGAGATTCCATCGAACAGCTGGTAAAGTAGCTGAGATAAGCAATCATTTACAGCCTTGAGGAGGATTTATGAGTAAGAAACTGTAAGAATTGAGTGCTAGGGTAGATTTTTAACTATGCAGCTTCCTCCTTGTTTTGAATCTGAAGTGGTCTAAAGTGAAGTGAACATTCATAGAAGGACAGAGAAAATGGAGATGGAGCCAAAATCATTGTTTTGATTCATTACCTTCATTTACCTTCTTGGCAACCCTGGACACTCTGCTGGTTCCTGTTCAGCCAGCTGTCAGTCAACACCCCAAGGTCCTTTTATGCTGGGCAGCTTTCCAGTTACTCCTCCCCAAGCCTGGAGTGTTGCCTGAGGTTGCTGTGACCCAAAGTGCAGGACTCGGCACTTGGCCTTGTTGAACCTTATACAGTTGGCCTCAGTCCATCAATCCCCCTGTAGAGGACGTCCTATCCTCAAGTTTATCTACGCTCCTGTCCAGCTTCTTACCATCTGCAAATTTACTGAGGATGCCCTCAATCCCCTCATCCATATCATTATCAAGATATTAAACAGGACCAGTCCCAGTACCAAGCCCTAGGGAACACCACCTGTGACAGGCCGCCAGCTGCATTTAACTCACCACAAGTCTCTGGGCCCGCTCATCCGTCCGTCCTTCCATCCAGTTCTTCATCCAGCAAAAAGTATCATCCAAGCCATAAGCAACCAGTTTCCCCAGGAGGTGGCTGTGGGAAGTGGTGTCAAATGCTTTACTAAACTCCAGTTAAACAACATCCACAGCTTTTCCCTCATCCACAAAGTGGGTCACCTTGTCATAGAAGGAGATCATGTTAGTCAAGCAGGACCTGCCTTTCATAAACCCATGCTGACTGGGCCTGAGCTTTTGGTTGCTCCATATGTGCCTCATGGTGGCATTCAAGATGGTCTGCTTCATAACCTTCCCAGGCACTGAAGTCAGACTGGCAGGCCTCTAGTTCCCCAGATACTCCTTTAGGCCATTTTTGTAGATGGGTGTCACATTTGCTAACCTCCAGTCAAATGGGACATCCCTGGCTAGCCTGAACTGCTGTGGTGAGCACTTATGCCAGCTCCTCCAGTACCCTTGGGTAGATCCCATCTGGCCCCATAGACTTATGTGCATGTAAGTGGTGTAGTAGATCACGGACCATTTCCTCTTGGATCGTGGGGCCTTCCTTCTGCTCCCCATCCCTGTTTCCCAGCTCAGAGGGCTGGACACTCAGAGGGTAACTGATCTCATTATAAAAGGCTGAGGCAAAGAAGGCATTAAGTACTTCATCCTTCTCCTCATCCTTGGTCACTATATTTCTGCCCTCATCGAACAGAAAATGGAGATTCTTCCTAGCCCTCCTTCTGCTATGAATGTATTTATAGAAGCATTTTTTATCTCCTTGTGTTGTCCTGTTACACTGTTCTTATGTCAGCCCATAAGATTTTACCCTTTTTTCCCGATTCTCATTCCCATATGACTCCCAGAGAGGAGTAACTGAGCAGCCACGTGGTTCTTAGTTGCCATCTGGGCCTAAACCATGACGGTGATGTGATGAATTTTTGTGTTTGAACAAGAGGGAGTTAGATTTAAAAATAACCTTAGTTGGTGACTTGGAGGTTGAAGCTGCAGATGCTGTCTCCCATAAAATCAGGATGATAACAACTTTCTCAGCTCTGGATCTTTTATCCTAAGTATTTGCTGTTTGGTGCTCCGTATTTGAGTAATATATATATATAGTAGGAAAGTCACACTAAGAGTTGCAGGCAGTGGCTCAATATTCAAATGTAAACCAGTGACAAGTGGTGTTCATTATGGGTTGGTACTGGGCCTGGTGCTGTTTAACTTCTCTGCTGGTGAAATGTACAGTGGGATCGAGTGCACCCTCAGCAAGTTTGCTGATGACGCCAAGCTGTGTGGTGTGGTTGACACATTGGAGTGGAGGGATGTCATCCAGAGGGACCTTGACAGGCTTGAGAGGTGGGTCTGTGCAAACCTCATGAAGTTCAACAAGGCCACACACAAAGTACCTCACCTTGAGGCAAGACCCTCAAGGCAAATCCAAGTACAAATACAGGCTGAGTGGAGAATGGATTGAGAGAAACCCTGCAAAGAAGGATTTGGGAGTGCTGACTGATGAGAAGCTGAATGTGGCTATGCAGCGTGTGCTTGAAGTCTAGAAAGGTGCTAGAAAGGTGCCTTCCAACACCTAAAGGGGCCCTAAAGAAAGGGATTTTTTACAAGGACATACAGTGATAAGACCAAGGGGTAATGTCTTTAAACTGGGAGAGTTTACATTTAGGTTAGATGTAGGGAAGAAATTCTTCACTGTGAGGGTAGTGGGACACTGGAACGGGTTGCCCAGAGAAGCTGCGCATGCCCTCTCCTGGAATTGTTCAAGGCTAGGTTAAATGAGGCTTTGAGAAACCTGTCTAGTGGAAGGTGTCCTTGCCTGTGGCTGGGGGGTTGAAATGAGACAATCTTTCAGTTCCCTTCCAGCCCAAATCATTCCCTGATTCTAAGGGTCCATGAAGAGTGCAGATGAGAAGATTTTCAAGAAGCATTTCCTTGGCCTAGGAAGAAATTCTGCTTGTGAGCAATTATTACTGTGATTTGTGTAAGAGATCAGACCTTTTTTGGCTGTACTTCAGTCTCATTTACCCAAACTAAATCAGTTGTGTTGTCATGAATTCTCTATCACAGCAAAGTTACTACCTTGAGAGAGTGCTGTTCATTCCTCTGCTCACTTTCAGCTTTGGTGGCTCTTTTCCTGTCTTCTGAGCTTCACTCGGCAGCCCAGAGTAAGTCCTACCTGCAGTCATGTTCGTATCGTCTTGGCCAGAGTAGGCACTGTGGTAGCGTAGACTGGGAAGCTGTGGAGATATGGACTATTGGTCTGATTTTAAAAGGAAAAAAAAAAAAAAAAAACAACAGAAGTTTGTTATGCAAATTCCCTGGCTCCATTTGGGCTTACACTGAGAATAAGCAGTCAGTTGCTTAAGAAATTGGAAATCTGTTGTAGGTTCTGTACACTGAAATATGCAGAAGGAAATTGTCACAGCTTTTTATGGCTTTTGAACAAGTGCTGCCTTTTTTTTGCTCTAATAAATCACAGCTGGAGCTTTTTGTAACCTTATTTTGTATATAATTCAAGCTGGTTTTACCTTGTTGTTGCCTGAGTCAGCTGACCTAAGCCAGTACACGCAATGTTCCAGTGCTGCTGCAGGTACATTCAGCAGCTGGAGTTCCACAGCCGTTGTGTCAAAAAATAATGTTTTAAAATGGGTCCAGTTGTGAGACTTGAATCTGCACATACTTGGAAGTTTAAGAATAAATCTAATCAAAATTAGGAAAATATGTTTGTAAATACAATAATAGAAACATTTGTCTGTACAAATATTAAAAATCTTTGGTTGGGTGAATGTACAGATTTGAAAATACAGAGGCATCACAAAGGATTATTTCGTTGCTGTTTAATGTTATTTAAAACAGGTTAAATGTGACAAATTCCTGCTTAGTATGCTGTTTGTATCAAAATATAATTACCACTGTTACTACTGTGCAGTTTGTCAGGCACCTCATTTTCATGTTGACTGTTTTATATATGTGTTTTTTAAGGTTAATTTTTTTATCAGTTATACAGAAAGTATACTGCAAGTTGTCATCTGCATTAGTAAAGATAACACAAATTATTTCTTTTACACTATTAAATTGAATCAAATCCTAAATAAGTCAGTATATCAAAACTTCAAAACTGTCTGAGTGATTATCTTTGGGAAGAGGTGGTACTTCTAAATAGAGTGCCTGCACTTCCGTGACATACTGCGTGACTGAATACTTTGGAAAGCGTTGTTCTTCAAAGGATTTTTGTACTACTTCCTCAGTGGCTGACCATTCAAACTTAAAGATTCATTGAAGTACTTTTATCTATAGGTTGCATTAGGCCTAGGACATTAGTCCTTCTAAAATTGCTCGATGGCATATTGTGTCTTGCCAAACTTCACTGGTTTAATTGAAGTCAGTTGTTGCAACAAGGACCATCCAAATATCGCCTGTATAACTGTAAGAATATTTCAAATTCACAGTAGAGCTTTTCTGAGTTAGAAAATGTGAAACTTAAATTGTAATTTATATGTGTTTCTGAATGATTAAGTATTTCTATGCACATTCCCAAGACTGGTAAACTGCAGAGTATATCCCAGTGTAGCTTATAGAAAGAAAACTGTCACTCTGTCTCCTTAAATGTTTCAATCTAAGTGCCAGGTAGCAAAATAAAACTGACTTTTTTTAAATTAGCACTTTGCATTTTGTAGTTCACACATGGACATGTGATTGAGTTTTACTAATTTGTCCTTTGTTTGATCTTAACTGTTTTCAGACAGTGCTCAATAATGTTTATACTGGACTTGTTGAAAATTATGAGGTCTAGCACTGGTTATGCCTGATTAAGGAATGTGTAAGGTGAATGGCAGAATAACAATATCAAAGCACGGTAACTTCATTTGATACTCTTTTAATCAAATTTAAAAGTACAAGAGAATGTCCAACTGAGAAAAAATGCGTTGTCTTTTATTTCGCTTTCTTTATTAATTTAATATTTCTGGTTTTCCTTTTCAGACTGATTTAAATCATAGATTATTTTTTCATTTTTTATGAAAATATGAAAATTTCCAATTTCTTTTTATGATGTCTTATGTACTTTATTTTTTAGAAATCTTATTTTCAAATTAAAAAAAATCAAAGTTTCTTTTTATTCTCTGGACTTCATTTACTTTGGTTTAAAGTTGTGTAAGTACTTTGCTAATATTTTCTAAAACTGTTTTTAGATTTTCCTAATTATTTTATAAACTACTTTCATTACTCAATATTTTTTATTGTGGCAAGATTAAGCTTTAATCCCAAATGATCACTGTGGAAAACTGAAATGTGAAAAATCACGGAACAGTTAGTGAGGTACCTATTACCTGAGCTTTGTGGTTTGTTTTTAAGGGAACAACTGAGTGTTGGTGGAAGCTTTGAAAACTTTGTTAGGAGCACCTATTGGTATAGCAACACTTGTTACAGTATTGGTTAAATTTCTTGCCTACATAATTAAATTATGTCTATATAGCTATGCTGATCCACTAATCCTCCTTCCATCCCTCCTCTTCCTCTCCTATTTTTTTCCTTTGTATTTTTGTTATGTAAGGTAAAAACAATCACATCTCTAAACTGTGCTGATCAAGGGGCTACAACCACGGGAGACAGGCATCTTCTGTCATATTTATGCCAAGACCAGAGTTCACAGTTCTTCATAACCCCTACCAGAGCAGAGGCTTCTGATGTAGGTATAAACTAATAATTGTATAAACTTCCATTTTTCAAATTGCAAAAAATGGAGGGTAGTTTTTTTTTTTTAATATTTTGCTTGTGTGTTTTTATACAACATATTTCTTCTTGGAACACTTTTTGAGGGAGTTCAGTGGACCTGAATCAGCAACTCTTCTGTTTTGTTTACATGTGAATTTGTGTTATTTCAGTGCTGAGAGGCTTCACACATTTTGGTCTCTTTGAAATGAGGTACTGGTTTTAGACTTGTAAAAAGAAGTGCAGAAGTATTGGTGGCCACAAAAAAATCTAGCAGAGAGGAATAAAATAGAAGCTGCTGGATATGGTGTGAACTTAGTCTCAGCTGAAGGAATAAAGGGAAGATTTCAGAGATGTAGGAAGATCCACTGCAAGAATAGTGAGGGGGAAAGGGGGGGGGGGAATAGGCAAGCCAGTGGTTATTTCTGCAAGGAAATGATTAAAATGGCTGAATTGTGGCACTTCGTGAATAAGAGTGCAGACTGCATGACGATTTGTGGCACAGGATCTGTGTCTTCTGTTCCAGCCCAAGAACCGGATTTGGATAATAACAGTAATACAAATCACTTCCATACTGATTCTTCCACAACAGTGTAAAAATGAATTCTGTGTTCTGTGTGTATTCCGGAAAAAGCTGTTCTTGCCTGCTGCCAACAATTTCAGTTTCCCTCGTCTGAAATTTCAGAGGGCCTCTTTTTCCCACATAATAATTTAAAATCTGGTTGATCTCTACAATGAAATTTATTTAGTTTAGTCTCTAGAAATTAGGTAAAACTGACTTGTGTATGTGCCTTTTTTTTTTTTGATGTGTGGAAAAAGAGATCTATTCCCACTGGTCCCTAAAAATAGTTTGCATGTGTACACAGCAGTATTTTTAATGCCTAAAGCTCCTAGAAGTATTTATTGATGTGTTTTCTCCTTTTATAAACTGAATGAAACAAAGTATTCAACAGTCCTTTGAGTCTATAAATTCATTTTAAGAGGCTACCAGGTACTCCAGATGAACAAATGCATGCAAACAGTGCTGTAGGCTGACCAATTACTCATATGAGCCACAATTACATTAGCGTGTAAGGGCAATTGGAGGGAAAATTGGACCCTGTGGACATCCAGCTGAGTAAACAGTCTTGAGGAAGGATGGAGGATATATTATTCTGAATAAAATCCAGCTAGGTTTATTTGAAAAAAAACAACAACAACAACAGAAAAAAAAAAAAAAAACAAAACAAAAAAACCCACCCCAAAACCAAAAAAAAAAACAACCAAAAAAAAAAAACAAACCACCATTCCAAACACAAACCAAAAAAACAACAAAACGAAACACAAGGGCAGAATTTGTATCAGTCACAGCACAACATTCTTTGTGTGTGCTCTAGTTTCACAATATTTTTCTCATTAGACTTGCCCTCTCAGAAACATTCCCTTTGCCGAAGGATTAGTTTAAGATCAGACACATGCAGCAACAGGCTTTGTATGCATTAAGCCAAAAAGCTATATTTCAGTAGCTCGCAGCTGAACATAAAATTAACTGGACAGGTGCTGCTGAGGACTAACAACTCTTTCAACTCTAAGTAATAATTTATCCCCAAATATAACAAGATCTTGCTCTTAGCATATGCTTCACTACCTTTTTAATTCCATGAAGCTAGGACTTTGTTGTAGCTGCAGCCAAAATCCCTGCTTCTACAGTCTGTTTGCTGCCATTTGCGTCATAGGCTCCTTTGTTTTTCAAAGTGGTCTTAGTGCAGACAACACAGTAATTCATACCCTACAAAGGTGAAAACTGATAATCTGTTTTGATACCTAATAGATACTAACCCACTGGGTTAGACCACAAGTGTGAGACACGGAAGATCTGCCCTCAGTTCTGTGTGTGAACACTAGTTTTCTTGGTGGAGTCACCTGGGTGCCCAAAGCTGGAGCTGGGTGGAGCTGCAGTGCTGAAGATGAAAGCTGAAGTCCCCTGCTCGAGTGCTGCTGTGCATGCTGCTGCTTCCTGTGGCACAGTAGCCGAGGCTGTAATCCCATACTACGTTCCCCACTGCTCTCAGGACATCCCAGAGCAACGGGTACCCACTGCTCCCGCCTACCTCTACCTGAGGAGCTGCACATTTGCTTCCCTTCTGTAGCACACTGGAGATCCTCCCCTGAAGCCTTCAAATGATGCAGCCTGAACACAGCAGGGGTGTGTGGGCAGGATTCACTCACCGCAGCAGGAGCCATCACTACATTATGGCTATAGCAACCAATTGTGCATATCCATGAGCAGAGAACGGCAGTTAGAGCTGTTCTCTGGGGTATGTGGTGCTCCTGCTAGCTCTGAGTGGTTCCAGCACGTCTTGGGTGCTTGCAGCTGCTATTCACAAGGTCCCAATTCCCACAGTGTCTTCTTCGCTGGAGGTCGGAACCCCAGTGTTCAGTGCTGTAACATCCTTTTCTAGGGACCAGGTAGCAGGTTTTCACTGCATCCAGTCTCCATTTCTATCGCCCATATGGCTGATAGAGAGTAGGAGTACAAGTGCTTTCTGCCTCAGAGATATGCTAAGGATAATAGTGTTGAAGGTGATAGAAGGTTTGTTCCTGTAATTTTTTTTTTATTTCCACAAAATATTCTGACACAAGATACAAAGTTTTTTGAATGATGCTGAAAATCACAGATGTTGAAGATGACTTTGTTGTGTAAGCTTGCAAACTTGATACTTGCTATTGCTTGCCATATTGTGATAAATATGAAAGAAATTTAAGGTCTGCAATGGCCTAATTGCAGTAGGAAGAGAAATACATAGCTGTGTAATAAAGATGTTCCAGCTTCAGAGTGAATGAAATGACATGATGGAAAAAGAAAAAAGATTTATTGTCCCACTTGTTCATAACTGATGAAGCTGTAATGTAATATTGCTTCTGCAATGCACCTAGAGAGGGAGAAGCAGAGAATTCAAGAAGTTGATCTGTTTAATTGACTTTCTAACTTTATGTCCACTTAAGACAGGTCAACAAATGTCTGCTTTTACTTTCTGTTCTTTTACTGTGAGAAGAAAGTTAGAAAGATCAGAAAATAAATTTCCTCCTTTTTCCCACTTCATTAAAAAATAATTATTTTTCTCATGAAAATGAGAGGTTTTGACTCTATTTTAACAAGACATTGAGTAATACACTTCTCAGAAAATTTTACACTGCATCTCTCTGGCACCAACACCTGATTTAAATGGATAAAGGAGAACCAATAAAAAAAAAAGTACACCTTGGTGACATAGTTTTTAAATAAAAATATAAATATTGTATGTTTTGCCTTGAGTTAAATAATAAATACAAGTAATATCTGCAAGTCTTATTGCATATGTGTTAGCTTTCTAAATACTGTGGGTAGGTAAGTTCAACCTACTATGCTGATGTTGATCGTATCTCTAAAGTAGACTGTTTTGCTACAGAATTCAGGATTGAGGAGTCAGACTGGAGAGTCTAACACTCATTTTGGCTGGACTTTCTAAGTACCAGCATTTCTCCAGGCTCTGCATATGTACTCAATAATGTGATAGATGTGCAAATATCTTAGAGCATAATTTTCCACAATATCTGTGAAAATAAGTAGCCAGGTTTGCAATTTTAGAAGTATCATAACTGAAGGACAAATAGCAACTCAAGTGTACCTTACTGATCTCTCATAAGGGAGGAAGGAAGCCAGCCACCCTTGAAAGAGTTCATAAACTAAACTATTCCCAGAAGTATTTCTTTCTTGTGGCTTTTTGCTGTTTAAAAAATTATTTTTTTCCTAATCTGGAGCTGTAAAATTTATGCCATCTATACAGAAGCATAAAATTGTAAAATTATTTTCTGGGGAGATGGAATCCCATTTTTTAAAGTCACTTTGGAAGTGCTGTTAATAAATATTCCAAAAACAGAAAAAGAGATCTCCTGTGTTTTTGGAATGGCTTAATCTTCTGAGGCATGCTTCTCAATATATGACTATAGAAATGGAAATGTTGCTGAAGACAGTTACATTTTTCTTTAATACATGTTATTTTTGTCTTTAAATTCCTGAAAGTTTATTCTAATGTGGAAATAATAGCTGTCAACCTTCCAGGCTCGTGCACCTCTGTCATTCCTCACTATTCATCAGCTGTTGGTTTGTTTGTTTGGTTTTTTTTTTCCGTAGAATTGACAAATGCCTGAATAACTGCACAGATGTCTTTAGGCTTTTTATATTTTGCTATGTTTAAAAAAAATACTTTTGGAGCCTAAAACAAAGTTATTTTCAGATACGGTAATTGCAGAAAATATTTTAAGTAAGTTTTCCCAGTTTATTCACTTCTTATAATTCGTTATTTTTTACAGATAGTAAAATAAGAAATTATTGGAGTGATTTAAAAAAGACTATTCTGTAAAACATGTTTGATGTCTGTTCTGATTGCTAAGTAAAAAGGGAAGAGGACTGTTAGGGGACATAAATCTTGCTTTGAAGAGAAAGGCAGAGCTTTTATCTAAAGCAAACACGTTGTGCTTTAGACAGGAAAGGAGAGGAACAGTGGAAGCCTTGTACCCCCCAGCCTTACTGGCAACTCTCATGCTAAGCGTAGGTAGAGAACAGGCTAGACCAGACTACACTAGAATACTCTAAAGATGCAAAGGGAATCTTTGTGTAAGAGAACTATTTCTGTAGGCAGCAAATGGGAAGTTTGCTAGTAGGTTTGGCATCCCACCTGCAGAAAGGTAAACGGTGGGGAAGGACAGACCTCTGGGGGGCTAACGTGCGCTCAAGCACAAAGCCTACAACACTAAGCAGTAAACAGTATCACATGAAAACGCTCATCATCTCTTTTTTTCCAGCAGTTGCATATGGAAGCACATTTAAAGAGGGGAGGAGGGAGCTATCTTTTGTTAATCATAGAATCCTTTAGGTTGGAAGAGACCTTTAAGATCATCAAGGCCGATCATCAAACCAACACTACTAAGTCCTCTGCAAAAACAGAATCAGAATCTGTCAGGGCTGGAAGGGACCACAAGGATCACCCAGTTCCAACCCCTCTGCCATGAGCAGGGACACCTCCCACTAGATCAGGCTGTCTAGAGCCTCATCCAGCCTGGCCTTAAAGACCCCCAGGGATGGGGCCTCAACCACCTCCCTGGGCAACCCATTCCAGGGTCTCACCACTCTCATGGTGAAGAACTTCTTCCTCATGTCCAGCCTGAATCTGCCCACTTCCAGCTTTGCCCTATTCCCCCTAGTCCTGTTGTTACTCGATATCTTAAAAAGTCCCTCCCCAGCTTTCTTGTAGGCCCCCTTAAGATACTGGAAGGCCACAATAAGGTCACCTCGGAGCCTTCTCTTCTCCAGACTGAACAGCCCCAACTCTCTCAGTCTGTACTCACAGGAGAGCTGCTCCAGCCCTCGGATCATTCTGGTGGCCCTTCTCTGGACGCGCTCCAGCAGGTCCACATCCCTCTTGTCATGGGGGCTCCAGAACTGGATGTCTGAGAAATCTTGTTCAAACAGAAAATAAAAGGCAATGGTAAAAGGAAACACATTTCTTCCAAGGATTCTTTGGATGCAACACCAAAAAGTGATTTCAAGCGTTTTCATAGGCAGCCACCAGGTTTGTCAGACATGATTTGCCCTTGGTGAAGGCAGTCTTTCTTCAGATACTTTTTTTACACTCTTTTACCGACAGAAATGTCTCTTTTTCCTCCCATGCTGGCTAGTTGCATTATAGAATTGTAAGGGTTGCTATTCGTTAGAGATATGAGGTGTTGCAGTGCGCCTCCTGGAGACAGAGGGTTCTGTTACCTCTTTGTCCCCAGACATGGGCACACATCCAGAATTTTCCATCTTTCCCAGGTTGTGGTTGGCTTAGCCACCACAAGACCAATCCCCTGACACCTATTAGACCCCTGACCCGTAGGTATCCCATCTCTGTATCCTTACAGGACAATGCCTTTGTAAACCCACCTACCTACCTGTTAAAAAACCCTGGCCCCAAGGCCACATGCTCTTTCGCTTCTCCCCCTGGGGTGGGTGCTGTTTCAGTGCCTGCCTCAGGTGTTTTTTGTTTGTTACTTTCATGTTATTAAAACCTTTTATTTTGGAAGAAAGCGATTGTTGCCCATCCCTCTAATTGCCACTGTCCTCCTCTTTGCTGAAGACCACCCTGGAGGTACTACTGGGGTTCCGCTGGCGGTGTTTTCTTCCCGGGCAAAACTAGTGGGTTTAAAACCCTCCAAATTTATTTTTGAAAAGTAATAATGAGGGGAGAAGATGAAGTGTGGAAATCTATTATAGTACAGGTAAGCCGTTTTCTGAGATAACGGTAAAATTGGTAACCTTTCTCTTTCTAGTTGTTTTTCAAGAGCTTGGCTGGTGGACCAACAACACAGAGTGCATCTGTTCAGGCCTCAAAGCCTCATTTGTAGTGTCTTAGACTAGAACTTCTTCCTGGAAATAAATTTCTATTGTCACAACCAATGAATGAAAGTGTTGTGGAGTCAAGATCTTAACTAGGCTTACGAAAAATAGACAATGTAATTTCATTCATCTTCTCTGTATTCTCCTATCTTCTAGAAAAGTATTCTTGAAGGTATCATTTAACCAGAAATTCATCACTTACCTTGGGAGCTTTTATCCCATGTTATCAATTTTCTTTCCAGTTCTAGTTTTTCACTGTTCTCTTTTTTGACTCGAATTTTACGCGTTTCCTTTCAGTGTATTGGGCTTGTGCTGTTCTGTCTAACTGGAAGAATCCCTGAGCAGTCAGCATTATTTTACCTAAACTTACTAGTAAAAAAATGAAGTTGCCTTTCAGCCATATATATTTTTGTTAAATTCATGATTGTGTGTTTACAGGCTTGCTGAAGGTCATTACTGAACTAACAGTTTTCTTGCTGTGTGAGGCATTTGAAAGAAAGTTACAAATACAGACATGATACTTCATTAAGAGCTTTATTGTGGTCACTGGCACCCACAGAATTTAAATCCTCTTCCTACTTAAGCTTGATCTGCTGATTATTCACTCAACTATTTTATTGGTCTTTACTGCTGCAACGTCATTTTGGGATTTTGCCCACTACATTTCTGAATTCATGGTATGGATGACCAGACTTAGCTGCATTCTTTGCTCCTATGTGTAACTTTGCATTTAGCTCTAACAAAGCAAAGTTTTTGAATTCGATCCAGCTTACTAACTGTATCAGTCTTTTCTTTATCAGTGTGCTCGACAAATTTTATGAGCAAATTATGTTTTTTTGTATGCATTGGTTTGTGTGTTTGATGATATGAATCCTAGTACTGCTGCTTGTGAGGCCACATTAGCATTATCCCTACTCAGTTACAATTCCTTACAGACAGCTGCTTTTTGCGACCTCTTAGCCTGCCTTTGAACTAGTACTAATGACGAGAAACTGCTAGCAGAAGGGAGTGCAGAGTATCTCCCAAAATATAAGTAGATTATAACAGTGCAATAATCTTTGTTATAAATCTTTTATTCTCATCTGAGAATGAAATTAGGTGTGTATTTGTCTTAATCTTTAATAAAACCTCTGGTCTCTGTACCAGTGCCTATCCCTTGGGATCTGTCCCAAGCAGATATTGGAGACCCAGCACCAGATTGCCAAGAAACAGGGAAGAAAAGTGCAGACTGATGCCTCTACTTTTTGCTATTAGAGATACCTCAGGGTGGCTGGGAAAATGCTGTGGAACCAGCAATTCAATGCAGCATTTATGGGATAGCACTCCTTCTCTGGATCAACAGCTGGAAGTTGGGCAGGGAAGTGAGAGCACCTAAAATGACAGAAAATGATACCAGCATCACTCTTCTAAACTCCTGTTCCTTCTCCGGCTGAAGGTAACACCTGTGTTGGCTGTACAGTTCCAGCTTATCTCACAAATTGATGCAAACTCTGTCATTAAAGACCCTGAAAGATATTAGACACTCTTTAATGTTAATCTTACTATCTGAGTTACTGCATGACAATTGCTTCTCAAACATTGTCCCTTTCCTTACAATGTATTATCCAGGCTACAGAAGCCTGGATAATCCACTTCAGAAGAAACAGCCATATCTCACAGGTCAGATGTTTGGGCTGCCCAACATCCAGGAGTGCATAGGCAATTAGAATTTGAAGTATATTTATTTTTCAGCTCATGGTGTTACACTTTTGGTTACACCAATGGTGCACATCATGACCAAGGAAAATATCATATAAGAAACTGTATTTAGTTTTATGTCTTTGACTCTGGATTAAAATAAAGAACAACAGATGAGTTTCCTGGGTGATCATGTTGAGATTTGTATTTATTTTGATTTTAAATATTGGGGGTTTATGTATATAGAAAATTCATTATAGAAAGTACTTGTGGGGAAGTTGAAAATGCCTTTCTACATCTGATCTGGCTGCTCTAAACAGTTGCACATTCAGGGCATATTTAAAAAAAAAAGAAAAAAAGCAGCATGTGTATGGGTGGGGAAGAATTCTGGTTATTCATCACTAACAGCCAGGACTGGAGATTTTAAATCATTTATCTCTTCACTCACCAGTAGTACAACATCAGCAAAAGGAGAGTAAGAATGCTTCTGGGTGACCCTTTGAGGAACAGATGTTCAGCTACTTCAGAGTATTAAATCCAGGCACTTAAAAATCAAATTATGGTTTCCCTGTCTTCCTACCTTGATACCTGCAGAACACAACAGTTGAGAATATATATATATTTTGTTAGACTAGTCAAATGATCTTGCACCTAATAACTCTGGAAACATAGTCATACAGAAGCAACAGCTCACTTGGGGTGTGAGAAGCCACAGCAACATGTAAGGACAGGGAAAGGAGATGCAATGCAGTTTCCACCAGTCCAAGTGTCCATTGTTTTGCATTTTGAAGAGACAGGAACCTCATGTGAGGAATGACACATTTTATTTTCAGGTAGGAAATGATCCATTAATTTATGTCTAGTGCATTGTTTTATCACTAATCAGTCAAATATAAAGGGAGATAATGTGAAGGGAGGTAATAAATAAGAAGATTCAAGTCAGAAACATTTTTGTATGAGGAAATCAGTTTATGTTTAAAATGAAGAATAACCATAAAGGTGGTGATACGTTCAAAACCAACAGAAATGTCATTACTTCACACCATGGCTAGATTTGGATCACAGTCCACTATGGCAGGTCAGGAAGCAAGTATGAAATATCTAATCCATTGTAACAGAATTGCTAGAAATTACTGATCTAAACCCTAAGAACAGGCACAAAGATTTCAGAATGTGAAGTATGTTGTTCATTTAGTTTTTACTTTGGTGTTTGAAACAAGAATTTTGACTAAATATTTCAACCAAAAACTTTCTGTCTGTGATGTTGGCTCTTGTACTGTTGCCTGTAGTACGTAAGAAAGAAAAAAATGCATCATTACAGAAAAAGTTTTAATAAATCCTTCCCAGAACATGGTAGAAAGTTGTGCAGTCTAGCCATATATTCATAGCAAACATAAATATAAATACAGACAGGCATTTAGAAACATGAAGTGATGACGATGCACATCTGGTTTGGTTTGATTTTTGTGAATAAAGGACAGAGTTTTTCCTCCCAGTCATGACTGAATTCTTGCCAATGTCAAAATGCTTATTTTTCAGAGAGGTAATGAGAGGTGTAGGAAGCAGTGCCATTGTTAGTAAGCCTGTGTGTGAAGATTAGTATCTTTATTCTTTCTGCCACTGTCAGTTCAGATGCTTTTGTTCTGTTGAGTGTGGCTCCACGGAGCTTCCCCATGGAAATGCTGAGTTATGAATGGGTGAGTCTTGCTGTGACACACAGTCCGCTCTTTCCAAGTCTTCCTGCAAATTCCCCAGAGATCTGACTTCTCAAAAACTAGACATTTCAAGTGTGACAAAACTGCAGATACTTAAAAGAAGAAGATGTAGCACTGATGGAATTGTTGAAATTCAGCCACAGTCATGTCCATTGATCAGATTTCCCACCTGCATGCCTTATTCCAATCAGCAAAATTATCCTTTGTCTGAATGTACTAAACAAGCCAAACAGATACCTGCAGGCTTCAGAGAGACTTCTCATTGAAATGTAGCTCTGGTTTTCTGAAAAATGAACTCAAAGACAACTGAAAAGCCAGAGAGGTTACTGTGGTATCTAAGATGTGTCACTCTCTAGATATCCTATTTTAAATGATAAGAAAAAGAATAGAAAAAAATCTGTCACAACTGAATTAATGTGCATGTGTGGACACTTGTGCAGTTTTGGATAAGTCTGAGTAAAGTCACTACTCTTCCAAGCAGATCTTGACTTGAGCTGAAAGGCAGATGATACAGAGTAGTATTTAGTCAAAACAATTATCTCAAGAATTGCACCTGTTTTGTTTGAGAAAGTCAACAATGGCAAATTTCCTTATTGTAATTTCTGGTTGATTCTGAGTAAAGGAAGAAATTATTGGGTTTTTACCATATTGTTTTGATTAATCAAATTTTAGGAGAAAAGTAATGGGTCTGGGTGGAAGAGAAGTCTGCTTTCTTATAAAAGATATGTGGTAAACAATGTTGCTGTATAGCTTAAAAGAGGACAGTGAGGAAGGTAGTATGACTGCATATAAGAGAATCCTGGTGAGGCTATTTTGTTATTCCACATGTCCATTTGTTATTGCTAGGCCTAGTAAAAGTTTTGGCAAATGTATCTTAAAAGAACTTTCAGTTATAATTCTAAAAGGTGAATGTGAAAGTCTATATTGTATTACAGTGATAGTTGAGTAGAAAATCAGTTCAATGTAATCTGAGCTCTGTTTATTTGTCATATAAGATAGATAGCAAAAAAGCGGTGGAAAAATTAGTTTGTGAAGGGGAAAGCAACTGCAGGTCTGTTAGTTTAGTGAGCTCTTTGCAGTATGTATTGTCTCTAGCCATACATTTTGTGTAGCTATTTCACAAAGGCCAGTGGGCATTTGAAGGTAAGAATCCGTATCATTAACTAAATATCTTGTTTTGATTATTATTACCAGAAGGGGATGGCTAGGTGGTTAAGATGATTCATTTAATTTGTCTAGTATGTCCTTAGGATTGGAAGTTGCATAGATGAATAGATGGCTTGATTGTTGTACTTGATGATGTTGGAGGTCTCTTCCAACCTAAAGGATTCTATGGTTCTATGAATTGAGCTACATTATTGCATAAAGGCCTTTCAGAAACAAGTTTTAAAAATAGGCTCTGCTGAGATTCCAGTGCTATTTTCAGACAGATAATAATTTTGAACTGAGTTAAATTTTACACTTTCCGTTTACATGTAGCTTGCTCTTCTCTGTAATAGCTTGCTGTTCTGAGCTGCATTGTGATGTGGAAAGATGATGAACTGAAAGGAATGGAGCTAGCTTCTCCTAATGGTGGTTCACTGAATGCCCCATGAACTTCTAATTCACCATGTGTGCTGTTGCCTGCAGTTTTGAGGTATCCAATGAAGCAGCAGAGGATTTGTCATTTTGTTGGATTAGTTCATACTCTACCTGCAGTGTTCAAACCTTTATCTGGTATAAACCAGACAAAAGGAAGACATAGAAACACAAGAACATGAAAAAATCCAAGCAGGCCAAAACTCATATCCCCTTTTTCTCATCTGGATTGAGGTCAATTGCAGTCATGCAACAATGCCAAACACTACATACAGTTTAACCCCTACCTCTAGTTAGGGAAACCTCCTGGTTTTCTTTTTACAAGCCAAACAGGATTTTAGGCTGTAAAATGCAGGAGGATGTGAAAGAGCATGAAAATGCCCATCATGGGGAAATCATTCACCGTTACTAGCTGAATAGCCAAGTGAAATGAAGATAATCATGCCTTACTTAGCCAGCAGATACACTGATAGTGCTGTTATTCTCAGCAACACAGCAACATGATGCTCCCAGACCCAAGAAGACTCTATTATCTGTGCTTGATGTCAAACTAATAACAAACTCATTTTACATCATTTCAGCAAAAACACTGAAATGAAATACAGGAACTAAATACAAATATTCTTGGAAGATATAATGTGAAGCAGCGTCTTTGCCTTTCTCTGCCCTTTGTTTCGTGAGTAGTTCTGTTTCATCAAGCAAAACTGATGGAGACCAAATTCCCTGCTCTAGCTGTGCTCTCTCCAGTCTTTACACAGTGGTCAGACCAAGGCACCAACCATGCCCGGTCCTCCTGCACTAGGAACATTGAGCATTTGCTGTCACATCCTGGAGCTAGTATTCAGCTGCATGGGATATCCCTGTCCCTCAGCTAGTTGCTCATCATGCCCTTGCTATCCCGAGTATGGTCTGCCACACGAAGAGTTTATCTCGACAATCCCAAGCTAAGCAGCAATGATTGCTAGTCCTGAATCAGCTCTCACATGTCCTTACCTAAGAATCCTGACACCTAACCAGCTGATAGAAGAAAAGCAGCCTAGCCAATATATGTGGTGACTATGGATTCAGAGTTAGGCTTACTCTAGGGACAATGACCCCAGAAGCCCACAGACAGAACTGCAAAATCAGTAGCAAAGATCTTGTCTATCAAACTGGAAGAAAAAGGTCACCATCTCTGACAGGTTACATCAAAGGGAACACCAGTGTTAAACGGGAAGGTCTTGGAGCTAGCTTCCCCTCATGTAAAACCTCATGTCTTGTACTAAATATAAAAAAACACTGAGAGCAACTCAATGATGAAAGGGAATTCAAACTGGAACCAAAATGCAGTAAGGATGTGTCAAAGGAAGAAGAAAATCTGTCAACCAATTTTTTTTTTTTTTTCCTTATAGAATAATTTATTTCTGAGGCATATGAAATAAAGGAAAGCTATCTATACTTATTAAATGCAATAGCATTTTATAGGTCCAGGAATAATCTGAGTTATACTGGAGAAGTCAAGAAGTAATTAAGATCTGTGAGAGACGTGCAAGAAATAGGATAGAGCTAGTTGGGAGAACAGCAGCAGTTGTTTCAGCTGAGAACTGATATATACATAGCATGTATGGTTTCTGAGTAGGACAAGTGGCATGCTTGACCCACAGGCAGATGTTGGCTTTGGGGACAACAGCATCCCCATCACCTCTGCCTACTCTGGGTGCACTCAGGATGTCAGGGTGTTGCTGCTGAGGGATGATTTTTGCTGCCTAAACTTTATTGCTTATAGTGCCCTAGGAAGGTGGAACAATCAGTTTTTGTCTTTTTTTTTTTTGTTTGTTTTTGGCCAGATTTGCAGTGAAGTCTGGGAGAAGGGCACTAATTTCCCTAGAGTCCTCTGCATTGTACTGTTGTTTATGCCAGCATACAGTGAGCACCAAGTAGGTATTTTGGTCCTCGCAGATGATGCTGTTTCATCAGGCCTCGAACCAGAGATGTGCTGTAAGCAAAGTGCTTACTCCATATCCAGTTACAAAAGTGCAGTGTATTTGATGAAGCCTATCAGTATGCCAGTCTCTTCAAAGAGAAGGTGAAAAGAATCCATCCCTTCTTCTAAGGAGGTTGTGAACAAGCAGCATAATGACTTCCATTCATTAGTAGGCTTCTTGGCACTGAATCTTGGGGGATACAGTTCAGTTTTCTATGATTCTTGCATGGCTCATAGGGATGAAATCCAATCCACAAATGAGATGGATGGGAGTATTATCCAGTACTGAACACTAACAGCCACCCTCCTCATGAAACAGGACACTTAGTGAATAAAGAACACTTGTGTGAGACACACAATTCTTAAATATCAAACAATTTTTTCTTGAAAATGTCAAGTGTAACTCCACCTCCATCTTTGAATAATGGTTTTCCTTTGGGAAATTTTTTAGAGTGAAAAAAAACTCACACACTGCATTTCATAAACTTTAAAAAAAAATTAATTTAACAGAATGCTGGAATTTTAGCATTTCGATTATTATGCATTGGCTCCATTATTGTGCGTGAATGACTTCAATAGAAATAATGCAAATGAAGCATTTTCTGGGGCTGGTTTAGAACATACTCTTGAACTGTGCAGTTTTGGGCATCTCTCCAACAGTCTGTCTTCTGTCCAAGTTGCAAGTTTTCGTCACAGACAAGTGCACATGCACAAGCTGCAGCAGTTCTCTTGACATATTTGAGTTACGTAATCTTTGGTTTTTCAAATTAAACCATCATATATGACTCTGAGTCTGGCGGATGTACCTTTAAAAACAGTGGTTTTCACTTAACTATTTTGCCATGTCTGCTTTGCTGGTCAGCACTCAGCACTTATTACTTCAAAAAGTTACTTGCAAACAATAGTTTAGCATTACTTTCTTTCCTGAATGTCAACAGCCTCGGAAATGAGTCATCAGCCTTTTGGAAGCCAGGTGTCCACCCACCCCATCCGTTTTCTGCCTGTCCCAAAAAGTGCTGTGCTCAACCTGAAGACGGCCAGGCACTCATGATGGGAACGAAAGGACTGGTGTTGAAAAGATGCTACTCGCCAGCCTCCACAGCAGCCTTCTTTATTACTTCCAGTGAAGCTGCCACTGCTGCTGGTGGCTCCTCTTACCCAGGACTGTTTGTGACTTAATGATGGAGCTCTCCACATCCCTGGAGGTACCCTGCCACTTCTTGGCAGCACCCTTGCCACCCTAGAGCTCCACAAGCGAGTATGTCTACCCACAAGAGAGAAAAAGCTGAAGTGGAAATGTCTGTTTATAAAATGACCAGTAAAGGGTTTGGCAAGAATGCTAACTTTCATCACTCTGGCAGACAGCAAAAGCAAAGATGTTTCTCAGGCAAATGCTGCCATGGTTTCAGGATTTTTATGTTAAAAAGAAAGAAAAAGAAGAAGAAAAAAGGCCTTATTTGTCTCTTTACTGATGTCAAATGGGAAAAAATAGAAAGGCTAAGCAAAGTTAATAGCAATTATATTACCACCACTGTCATCACATTACAAAGGAGTCATCAAATTTATATTTACCAGAGGACACAACTCTGTTGAAAGCAGTGGATTGTTAGGCTTCTGTAACTACATAGTGCTCCCTTAACAGAAACAAAAAACCCTCGTGCCATAAAGGAGCTCTTTGTATGAGTTTGCGTGAATGGGTTCTGTAGGTGCAAATGACTATAAGCGGAAAATATTTACCAGAAATCAGCAGGATAAAGAGAAGAAGTGCATGCCGAGGGGCAGCATGTGGAAGTCTCTCAAGAGCTGTTAGACTCTGGGAACCAGCAGTCCTTTTGAGTTCCCACAAAGGGCTGAGGTAGGGCTGTATGTGCACCTGGTGACAGAATGGAGCACTGGAGGGGTTTTCCAAACAGCTACATAAAAGCCACTAGATGCAACATCCTATGTCTGAGTGAACAGCTGCGACTGGTCTCCTAGCTTCAGCTTAGCAGCAAACGTTCACGGGCATGTGTGTGAGAACTACAGGAGCCAGTACATGAATGTGATCTGTGGTTAATTGTCTGCCACTAACATCAACAGTGTCTCTCCAAAAATGGCTGAGTTAATAAAAAGTTTCCTAGGAATTTTGAGCTGTGACCAATGTCTGCCAACAGGCCTACTGTCATGATGGAATGGGAGCTGGCAACACTGGAAGGGCCTCTACATAGCCTCATACATAGCCTCTACATGCACAACCTCAAGACATGAGGTTGTCTCTATCCACTACTGAAAAAGCACTGCCCTAGACTTAAGTGAACAAGAGGAAATTTTCAGAATCACTGGATTTTTTTTCCTTCCAAAGATAATCATGGACTTTTCTAGCAGTAGATTAAAAGAAATACAAACAACAACAACAACAAAACCAACAACAACAAAAAAATCAAGATCATCCCAAAATCTGAACCTTGATTTTGTTCCCCATAATTACTTAAATCTACAATATTAGTTTGAGTCTTTTTGTGACAGCACTGTGTATCCTCCAAAGCAGCACACTGCGAGTTCTTTGTTGAAGTGTCTCTATTAGTAGGTGTTGGGACCTTATGGAGAGAAACTAATTGATTCCTGAGGCCTCATTATGAGTGGTGGTCTTCATTAACTCCCTCCTGGATATGAAATGGGAATGTGCCCTTGAGTAGAGTAAAAATCTGAGCCAGCCTGTGGAAAACAAACCTTACAAAAACCAAAACCCTTGGGGATAATCAGGCTGGCAATTATTTTCTTACACCAGAAAGACAAGTATCTAGAAATGGATGAACTTGCTTGCATCTTATTTCACTTAAATAAGAACTAGGTTTTTGTTTTACCAAATTATATATTTTGATGTCTTTTTTTCCTCTGAAAATCCGGAAAAAGGTGCTTAGCCAAAAAAATGTGATATGTCAAGTTTACTTGAAAAAATCACTTGAAAAATCCAGCTCCCTTGAAAAACTTAAGTTATTCCAGTTAAAAAACTCCACTCTTCTACCACAATGGAGGTCTGAATAACCTTGAAATGCATTGGTATTATGTAGCAAGCAATATCATATGATTTCCTCCTAAATCTGTGTTTTTCTGAAATAAAAGGTCATCTGAAAAATTTTGTGCAATTGCATATTTCTCCCTGGGTTGTGTACGACTGTATTTTCAAGCAGCATAGGAAATGAGATGTCTTGCTACATATTACAGCATTAAAAATGCCATCTGCAAAACAGACATGGTTAGGAGAAAGGCAGACCTCCCAGCAGGCAGGAGAAGACATGGGAGCAGCACGTGTTTTGGAAGCACAGGCAGAGCAGCGCTGCCGGCGTTGTTTTTCTGGGTGCCAGAAATCCATGTTCTGCCCTCAGCTAATGCAAGTAAGCAACAGGCAGCAACAGAAGGGAGGCTTATCATTAACTCTGTCTTTCCTGGCTGCACAAAAGCAAATGTCCGTGTGTTTGTACCCGCAGGAGATGCATAGTCTTCTTGAAGCTTCAGGAGCTGTGTTCTTCTGGGATGGAGCTCAGCTGTTCACAAGGGGCTGGGTAGCAAAGGATGATACAAGGCTGGATCTGCTGTGGGCTGAACATCTGAGAACAGCCTGAGATCTCTCAGCTAGATATAGTGCAATAAAACTTTTATCCTCTTTTAAGCACAGAGAAGTGGTTCATAATTACCTAAAGTGTGGGCTCTCACTCCCCGCCACCACAGTGCTGCTGGGGATTTGTGAATCGCCCTAGTAAGTCAGATTAGTGGTGGAAGCAGTTGGTCTCTTCACCTGCAAACAGACTCCAGTGGGTGGGAAGCTGCAGAAAATCTACCTCTTTACATTAATCACAGATTTCTTTGCACTGGGAAGAATGTTTATTAGCTGAAGTTGGACATTATGTGTGAAAGTGAGACTTCTTCCTGTCCAAGGTTTACCTCACCTGCAGGTGGTGGCTGTGTGAGGTCCCATCACGACAATGAGTCTGTTAGTGAAAGCCATGGGAGAAATTCAGGCTGGGACCATGTAGGACATCTGATTGTACAGTGCCTACCAACAACCTGATAAAACTCTGCTGCTGGTGCTCTCCATACCTTACAATGTTTATCGCAAAGCCAGGGTATTTGAGCAGGACTTAGAGACTGAGTCAGAGTGAGTTAACACCTCCTGTGCACTGTAAGTCTGCTGAGCCTTCCCACAGCACCTGACCACAGGCAGATCTTGAAATAATCCAAAATTTTCTCAGGTTCCTATATATCACTGTGACCTAGCTGAAATCGGAAGAAGAAAACATCCTCATCTATTGTAAAGAGCACTTCTAGAAAAAGAGTGGGGGGACTGGGATGTCCAGAGTGTCCATTAATTCTATGTCTGGCTTTTTGATGCTGGCCTCATCAGTGTACTTAAAAGAAGAAACTAAGGCAGCAAGTTGACCTTAATGGCACACATGGGGACGGGAAACCAGTTTTAATCTTTTGATGCATGTTGTGTTGCTGCAGATCTGATTTGTTGCCAGAGGTCTGGACTTGCCTGGAGAGTCATTTCTTTAGGTGCTGTCACTGTTTCAGGACCTAATCAAATGGGCCATGA
The DNA here is from genome assembly GCF_000691845.1 of Merops nubicus. Lineage (NCBI taxonomy): Eukaryota > Metazoa > Chordata > Aves > Coraciiformes > Meropidae > Merops > Merops nubicus. The sequence continues at coordinate 24,326 of NW_008609117.1, forward strand.
ATGCCAGCTCAGACAGTTAGCTGAAGGCTGTAGGTCCATGCCTTCTGCCCATCCCACAGCAATGGGGTGCATGCATGAGTACACCCACTTATCCGTGGGAGTGTGGCACCACTGTGGCAACAATGTGGTGGACTATCAGCTACATGAGTGATTAACTCTGGAGGTGATCTTCAAGGAGAAGAAAAAGATTGGAGAGAGTAGAAAAAGGCAAATACCTGCATGGAAAAGAAGAGATGGAGTAATGAGGAATCCTGGTGGTGGCTGTGTGTGCCCTAGTGTGGTAGCTCCATTTGACAGTAGTCCTGGATACTTACTTACAGCTCATTGCAAATAGGTGCAAAGAGGTGTAAAATACAGAGCAAAACATTGAAGATCGTAAGCTGAAAATGTGATAACTAGAGAGATGCTAAGCATGTGAAATGCTTGCTTACAGTTATTATTTTAATGTGATAGTTTTAAACAACCAATTTCTGAAATGTAGGGTTTTTTGCTAAAGGGGGACTTGTCACTAAAGCACATATAGAATCTGCAGTGCAGTGGGAAAATCACTTTGATCAGTGTTGATCACTTCAGCCAGGACTGGCAAATCCTGTTCTTTCTGTCTATCCCCTTTAATGCGAGCCAGGGTTTACTGATTTCCTCTGTGTGCTTGTATACATACTTTTCCACAACTTAAAATAATGTCAGAATTACTTTTCTTCCAAGCCAGCCCTTCCTTCAGGGAACTGCAAATTTTTCATTAGGAAAAAAAACGTGCATGGAAAGCCTTGCAGGAGGAATGCCTTCTCTCCCTGCTGGCAGTAGATACAACAGACAGATGACCCAAAACTGTGGAGCATGAGGGAGCAGTGACTGAAATAGTTCCCTGCTCCCTTGCCTCCCCCCTCCCAGCTAGATCATCCAAAGCAGAGGGTATCATGAGCATCCATGGGAAGGGAGGGGGGAAATGCCTGTGACACTGAAATGCTGACCGCATCCCCTCCCTGCTCCTCATGCAGACCTACCAGCCTTCCTATTCCTTTGATTGTGAAGAGTTAAATTGTTCCCTTATGTCCAGCAGGAAAACAGTTTGTAGCCTTTGGCAACCCCTGCTGCATCCAGCTGCAGCCGCTACCTGTGTGTTCCTCGGGGCACCCGCCTGTGCACGCCTGCGCGAGTGTGTCGGGGTGTGTGCGCACACCCATGTGTGCTTCTCACGTCTGAGGCAGGCCCCCACCATGTCACCCTATCCTTGTTGGGGGAGACACTGATTCAGAACCGTTTCTTTCCCCTCCTTTCTTATGCTTGGAGCTGACCACGAACCACGTCAAACAATATACAACTGAGAAAAATGCAAATAAACTCCGGTCTGCGTAGCCCAGCAATGCAGCTAGCCGCCCACTTGCGAGATACTAAACTGGTGTACACATGATACGCAAAGAACGCTGGCTAGTTTCACCAATCCCTTCAGACAAAAAGAAAAAAAAAGGAAAAAAAAAAAAAGAAGAAAAAACCTGATCCTTGTCTTTATATCAGTGAGGTTGGAGTTCTTGCTAATAAAGGAGCTTTTCCCATGATGCAGTGTGATAAGGATTGGCCTACATGTAGCTCAGCAAGCCACTGCTGATGTTTTCTTGATTAGGTGTCTTATCTTCCATTGAGCTGCATCTGATGAAGGTTGCTGACAGCGTAATGGCAGGGAAAGCATCGGACAGCTCCATAAAATGGCAGCTATGCTATGACATGTCAGCCAGGACCTGGTGGATGGTAAGTTGGTGTGATAACTTTTTTTTTTGCTCCCTGGAAGCTTTTTTTTTTCCCTTTCTGAACTCCTCCTTCACTGTTGTAATCCACGTGTTGCAAAGTTCAGAGTGTGCAAAGTTTCCAGCTCCAGTTCAGTGACTCTGCAGAGCTCCTAAACATCACAGTCAGTTAGATAGGATTTCTCTGCTGTCGTAGTGCTATGGGCCTTCTTTTAAAACAGCAGCAAGGACACCATGGGATTTTTCTTTCTACTTTTTCTAATTCTTCCTCTCTCTCTTCTTCTTCTTTTTTTTTTTTTTTTCCCCCCTTTCCCCCTCTCTTTTGTAGTTCTCCTCCTCCCTCTTTTCTTTTTTTTTTTTTTTTTTTTTTCCCCCCTTTCCCCCTCCCACCCCCCCCGCTCTGTGAAATGCAAATTTTGCAATGCTTGCCAAGCTAGTTGGTGTGAGAATGTGGAGGTGGAAGCAGTCACGGGAAAAAAAGAAAGCAGCCTTGTCACCATGGTCTTGGCTAATTGTTCTTGAGTTGGTCTCAAAAACAGAGCAATCTGCCTCTTTATTCTGTTTCCTCCGAATAATTATTTAGAAAGTGTATTGTATCATATTGTGAGCAGCCTCCTAATCAGTATGCGATTGTCCCCCACGCTTCCCCTTAATTTGGAGTCCTCCTCCCTTCCAATGAATGCAGTAACTGGAGCAACTACTGATTAATATGCCGCTTGTCATAATTAAATTTAGTTAATGAGGATATGCATATTCAGTCCATTTTTTCTTTGTTTGGAGGAGCATGGCTTTTTTGTTCATATTTATACAGCTGCAAATGAAAGCAGGGATGTGGAAAAAAAACTTCAAAACCTCAGAGAGCTCAGAGAAGTGTGGACCTAAGAGACAACTTTTTAAATCTTAGTTATGTTTTTTAATGTTAAATGCCTTTTGGGCAGAGGACCCCAGAACTTTATTTAATTAAAACAATGGGGCCAGGAGCAAGTGTTTTGGTAATGAAAAGCTTTTCTCCTCAGCAGAGCTACATGAAGTTTTGTCCACATACTTATTTTGTTGCATGTGGACAATGGTCTCTTGTATGCAACAGCCATGCCATGAAAGGGACCTTCTGCTGACTAGCATTCCATTGTGAATATTAATTTCATTCTTGAGTTCCTTTGTCTGGTTGTGTATTTTTACCCTTTTCATTCCTTCATTGATTGCCTTTGCTTGTATGTCTGGATAATTATTATGCTTACGGCATAGGCTGCTTTTTCACAATTAGTACAGTGCTGAGACAATAGGCACTTTTTTCTTGGGCGGTGGTTCTGGGGAGCACCAGTGGATAACACATCCCAGTGCCTGGACAGAAGGCAGCTTTCTGATTATAACTGCCTTCCTACACTGCTTTGCAAGGACTTCATTACCTTCCAAAGGTGGATGTTGATATGTGCCTTCAGTGAGGGTATCACACCTGAAGGGAGTATTTAATTTAAATTATGTTTGCTACTTTTGATTGCTTCTGTACTTTTTGAATACATGGAAGGAAGCTTTTTCTGTCTTTTCTACTTCTTATACTACTGTCATGTGAACATTCATGTAACTCTAGAAAGAACAGAGAAGGAAAGTAAATTATAAAAAGTTCTTTTGTGAATCTACTTTTTTTTTTTTTTTCTGGGAGTTATACTGTATAGTATTGTGTTTAGATTCATGTATAGATCTTTAATCAGACTTTTTTATTGTGTGTACATTATTGAAAAGAGCTGTTAAAGTGGCTGACAGATGTTTAGGCATAGTTACTATAAAATGTTTGTGTAGCAGATTTCCTTAATGTTGCATATACAAAAGCTTGGGTTTTCTAAGGAGTATGTTTTAAATTTAATAAAAGTTTCTGTAAGGATAGCTTTCAGTAAGCTGGCGTTGCTTCCAAAAGGAAAAGAAAATCAATACTTTCACTCCATGAAGTATTTTATCCTGAATGGTAATCTGTAAAATACAGGTAATGTACATGTTCCCTGTGATGAGTATGTATTTCATGCACAGTTCAGAAAGGGAGTTTAAAAATGTTTGACTGCTAAGTATGAGTGAAAATCAATTGTATTTTACCTGTGCATTTTATTTTGCATAATTTCTAACTTGTAAATTTGCAGCTGTAGACTCTAAGGTAAACTGATGTATAATGTGAATTGTTTTCTCTCAGAGAAGTAACTTATGCTTCAAAGCCACAGTGTACCAAATGGTACTGTAGAATTTAATGTATAGTTTTTTATAGTAAATTTCTATCAGGAATATGCAGTATAAATAAAACCTTAAGACCTCTGAGTGAAAACAAAACAAAACAAAGCAGAACAAAACAAAACCCAAAAAAAAGGCAGGCTTCTTTAGTTTTATGCTTCTGCTTTTCCTGGATGATTGTAAACACTGAACTGCAAATGCTTTGTGGGGAGCAGGAAATACTGTATTAGGATGGTTATTCATAGTTTTAAAAGTTTGTTAACAAATGTTATTATAACAGACATCATTACAAAACTTAGAAAAAACATCTACTTTATAATTGTTTTGCAGCATGGATTTCAACATCAAGTTTATTTTGTATATTCCTCAAATCACAGTTGTTGTGTTTTTTTAAAATTAAAAAATAATGAAACTATTCTCTGGAACACAACATTCTGTCTTTCTCTTTAAATCAAGTGGAATGAGTGTTTAGCAGGTAAAGTCTGTGGTATCCATATATAGTATTGTAATACTATTCTATTGTGTTCTGTCTTACTGTTTATTTCATTCAGATTCTTTTATTTAACTACAATAATTACAATTTATTTTGGTAGGGAAAAACAAAACAAACAAATCACACAGTCTCTCCATCTGTGTTCTCTTGAATGCAGACATATTTACTAAAACTCAAGAGGATAAAAGTTTTACTGAGAAAGCAATAAACGACCAAGTGCAAACAAAAGTAAACTTTTACTATATTAAAAAACAGTAGATATATGGAGAATTTTATATTTATTATCTCTGTCTTTTATATGGTTGTGATATGGCCATCTTAGTTGTGCATCATCTTATTATTTTTGCATTTAAGTTTGTGCTGAGGAAGAGAACATATTCAGTGAAGAGCCACAACCTGTATATCCAGTACTGTAAAATTTCAATTTATAAAGTGAGGAGGAATAATAATAAGGGTGATTGAGAGAATGATACCCATAGAAAGACTAGATACTTTTTACTGTCTTTTCATTAATGGCAAAGGGCTAGTTTGGGATTACAGTCATATGGTGTTTCGTGATTGACTTTACAGATTTAGACATTTTTCACTTTTCAGATTTAAAAAATGTGAAAAAAAGCTAGGTAGCTATTTACAAAACTTTATGGTATTTCTATTAGGCTGTTGTGTTTGTTTTTTTTTTTTTTTTTTTTCTTGTAGGAAAGCTTTCCAAATATTTACATCTAAGCTGTTTTGTTAAATCTGTGCCAAAGTCTGAATATATGTTTCTCGTTGTATAAATATTTATTCTAAAAATCTCTTCTTCCTTATCTGAAAACCCTATTTCTGTACACATATATGCATGCATGTGTAGTTGAGATAGAGAATGAACAATAGTCTGTCTATTCAAAACTGTTGGAAAAAGAAGTATTGAAATCACAGGCAGGTACGTGTTAAGAACAATCCAGAGACATCTATGAAAGTCTGAACTGTAACAAATACTGCACACTTTCTTTCACTTAAAGGCTTGATTTTATGATCAAAAACATAATAACAAAATCTTGGAAAAAAAAAGTTTGTCAATGCAAAGTTCATCACTTTTCTATTCTACTGTAATTTTTTTTTATTTCAGAAAGTATTTCTAAAAAGAGAGATTTCACATACTATTAAGGCTGCATTAATAGGGCATATAATCCCAAATGGAGGTAAAAATAATAACAATTTAGATGTCATAGTTCACCATTAAAAGAATTATTCCAATCCTAAATTTATTAGTAAAGCCAGGTTTTAATGTGCTTTTTGGTTTAACACAAATGTTAATCACATTCCAAGGGAGTTGCAGTATGTCAATATTTTGCAGGAGCACATCTGTGCCATTTTCTAATTTGAATTAAAACGGTATTCATAAAACAACAACTCCATCAGTTGTTCAGATGTACAGCTTGTTAATGAATCCTTTGTTCTCAATAATGACTTTTAATTAAATGATTTAGAAACAAATGTCAGTATAACTGTGGACATATTGAACATGCTGTGCTTATTCATGGACCTAGAACACAATATCTTAATTCTATAAATTTCAGGGGGAGGAGTGCGTAAAAGGAAGGGTTAGCTCAAGGTTATATTCATAAGCTGTTATTCAGTTTTCCTTGCTTGCACAAAAATGCAAACAGTGTGTATAACTTACTACAAGCTCCTTTATTAACTATGTTATGGTTATTCTGAATGATTAGCCAAAAGATGTCTTTTTAAGGACACTTTATATATGTTTATGAAACACTGTAAGTATTTTGTTTTTTAGTTTTGTTCAAAACATTTATATTTCTGTCCATAATAAATATCTGGCTCAGGTACTCTATGTACTTAGTATCTCTTGGAATTAGACTGTTTAAAATCAGAAAGATGTGTCTGGAGAAGGGTAAAACTTGCATGAACGTTCCTTTCTAATGTTTAAGGTTTTTTATTAAAGAACAGGGGAATAACCTTTTTTCATCAAAAGAAAAACCTAGAAGTATCAGGGAATTTAAATACTAACAGTATGCACTATTATAGAATGAAGGTGCTATTGTTAATTTTTAATACTTTATTGCTGATTTTTTTAAAAAAATGTGTCCTTTTAGCCAAGAAAAACATACTTGTGTTTATTCAGTAGCAGATATTTTTCTGATTCCTGTGTGTTTGCCCTTTCAGTCATTTGCATGTTAGCTGTTTATTTCCAGTTAGATTTGCTACCATCAAATGTTAGCAGTTGCACCTTCTGAGTAAAACAACTTTTGCTGCTTATGCTTCATACCTGTAGCCAGCAAGAGTACATTCTGCTCATTCTGGCAATGTTAGTAGTTTTCTTGTGAAGAAAGCTGTACATCAATGATATCATGAAGATATATTTGTGTGTATGTGTGCATGTGACTACATGTCTAAATATGTGTGCACCGTGTTTGTCTTAAGGTATGATCTAAAGTTCACTGAAATCAGAAGGGAGTGACTAATTCTAAAGCATGCTCCTATAGCATGTAAAATGCAGTTGTTCTTTTTATAGCACATTTGTAATTTATACAAATGTTCCAGATGTAATTAACACTGGAGTTTCACGGACCTGTTCAATAGTGGTTTTCTTTGTAACTTAGCTGAACATACACTATGACTGATGAAATGCACCTACCAAGCAAGCTATGGCACCTTGCTGTAGCTGAATCTTCTATAGGACCCAAATAAATCTTACCCAGCTCATAGTAAAGTTGCCTTTTCTTTTCTGAAGTTATCAGTCTCTCCTTTCCTTTTTTTTTTTTTTTTCCCCAGATAACCGTTTTCTGATTTTTTTTTTTTCCTTATGCAAAAAGGTAGTTTTCTACCTGGAATTTATGATAATTGGTCTCCAGTGTTATTTGGTTGTTGTTGAGTGAAAATTCTGAAGAAACAGGGCTGAGTTTTCTACGTTCTGCTACTGGTAGATTGAAAATTCTATCAAAACTGGAAATCGATTTATTCTTCAAGATGTATTTTCAGGCTCCTGGTATAAGACATTAGATTTACAATCTTGAATAAAGCCACCTCAGTAAAGAAATGGAACACCTGAAGTAAACACAAATTGATGAAAGTTTTTGCAGGTTTTTTTTGCAATTAGAATAAAAAATTACTAGTAAAAAAAAAACAAAACAAAAAAACCAAACTGGGAGAAAACACTCCTGCAGTGCTTCCTAGAAAGAAGAGATGGCTAGGTTATAGCTGCAATTGACACAGTGTGTCTCAGATTATATCGTCAGGGTAAAGGCAGTTTAAAGTAAAAACTTAATTGAGAGTAAATAAAATAATCTCTTTCAAAACTATGAACAAAATATGATTAGGAAGTAACTTTTCTCTTTTCATATCAACTGCTACTAACAACTTTGCCACCTTGTGCAGTTACATAGCGGTACCATTAACTGTCTTGAAAATTTTATTACAGCTTTTCAGAATTCTAAACAAGAACACAAAATCAAATATTTTAACAGCTCTTGTACTTTGCAATGTCTTGTAAGCATTTAAGTTCTTTTGTCTTTGCAATAGCTTGCATATGGAAGCGATTATTTTCTTAAGCCGAATTTCTGTATAAAATGCTAAATCTGATAGCCACTGTGACATGTCAATTTCTCAGAGATACTAAGGACTGATGGGGGAGATTTTCTATGTAGCATACTTTTAAATGGTGACTTGCTTCACAAGGTATCTCAAAAAATTTTATCTTCTTATGGAAGTCAACTGGATTTTTTGTAAGCCAAAGAAAGAATGTGCACAGAGAGGTTACACTGGGTGTGTTTCTCCAGTGCTCAATAAAATGTGATATAATGGTTTTGATTTTTTCTTTGTAATAAAGACTTTTCATTTCTTCCATGTAATAAATGTGATCCAGTAAAGTTATGTAGTCTTCCATTTAGGGCACGCACTCTGTAAAAGAAAGCTGTTATCAAAAACTATTGGTCTTGGGAACTGTGGATACACTAAAGCAGATCTTTTCCCCTTGAAAACAAATAGAGGATCAAGCTGAATCCTCTAATGCTGTGCTTTTAAACCAAAGCACTTTAATATTTGAAATGCTTTGTCTTCATATTGTGGCACTGCCATGGTGTCCTGTTTAACCCATCACATTTAATATGCTCTGGCAGATTCAAGCTCATTCAGACCACCTTTTCCAGGTTTTGAGAAGCTCTGCTTTTGTAACACCTTTAAAATTACCTGTTGGTTAACCACCAAAGGATATCCTACAAGAATCTTTCACTGGACATAAATAACTATGCTGATTCCATACATAAAGGCACCATTGTCCTACCTCAAACAAAAAGTTAAGATAGTTTCAGAAACCACTGAGATTTACTTCATAAACAGGTATTTTTAGATTTGTTTCATTTTGTCAGTATATAAAGTTAGAGTGGTCTTTTTCTGCAGTAGTTTGCAATAAGAAACATTAAAGAGAAAGGAGAAAATCTGGAACATGCATTTTTGCCTAGAAATAGAAAAGATCTCTATCAGCCTAAATTATTTATTTTTTATTTCATATGTTGTTGCTAAAAATAATAAAAACTTTTTAAACTGACTGTTTGAAGGAAGTGAAAGGGAGGTTGTGTTCTGGAGGATGTTCAGGTAGAATTTCTGAATAAATTCCACAACAGTGGCAGTGCTCTTTGGTGCACATTTGTATACAATGGATGCTCTGGGTAGGTCAAAAGGGAGTTGTAACGTTAGCACAGGGTTTGACAGAAGAAAAGAAATTGCCCAGAATTATTTTGCTGCTCTTTGGTGTTGTCATTCAAGACACGGGTGGTGATTTACTCACCCTTTACTGTCCTGCACTCCACACATTGATCCACAATTAACTTGTTACTTGTACCTTGTAATCTGGAGGTCTTGATACACAATGATGAATGTATCAGAGCATTTCTTTTCCTATCAGTGTCCTACATTTTTGTCAACAATAATGAGCTGTCACAGTGTGAGTTCTGGAGGCAAGATTAGTGCATGGAAGAATGAGTAAACCTGTGCAGTAGGAGCATAATTAAATCAAGAAGAACATAATCACAAGCACATTACAGCAGTTTGACATGAAACAGGGACAAACTTGAACAGGCTGCTAAATTGCATACGTACACAAAACTGGCTCGTTTTTACACTTAAAGATGAGCAGTCTTGGTGGTGCAATGCTCTTTATCACCCAACTTTGCATAGCTCGGTTCCCCCTGTTAACACAGGCTATGAAGCTTAAGTGCTCTGTTTTCCACGCATGATGCTTTTTGATGGCCTGCTTTACATTACAGAAGCAGGAATTGCAACAGCACGGTTTTGGAAATTGGCTTGAAGGGTAACAGCAAGCAGGTATGGCTCTCTAAGGTAGGTAATCTGCTCCTGTAGGAGAAGCTAGGTGACTGACACCTCTCTAAAAAAAAACCACTCAGGTTTCTCCCACATTCCAAGAGGCAGTGGAGAAGAGAAATTCGAGGTTAGAAGTGAGCCCTAGAGTTGCGATTGCTTTGTAATGGAAAAAATTCAATTATGTGAAATATTAGACCAGCCTCTGTGTCTTAGCTCTCCTCAATCTATTTAGGGATAGTCAGGAAAAAAAATGAAACTTCTCAACAGATGCCTGGCTGCCTGGGTACAGAGAGGAAAACCATAATTTGTCTGTAATCCCTAATGCAAACAGTTGTTCATTAAGAAACAAAACTAATGTAATCTTGATGATTTGCTTGGATTTCTACTCTATCATGGTGTTTTGTACAGCTGGCAGGCTAATGCAATTTTACTTAGAAACTCAAAGCAATCTGGTACTCAGACAACACCATGTAGATTTAGGTAAATTTGGGGGTCAGATTAGCATAATACTAACTAATCATGAATATCATTTGCATTAATTAGAGTATTGGGGAAAGATTGTTTTTAAATGGAAGAAAATTGAAAGAAAGATTAAGGGCAAGGGTTTACAAACCTAGGTTTACTTTATGCAAGAATATAACAGATGATTTCTGCTATAGTGCTTAATATTTTAATGTGTAAGTATTAATTAGAGTATCAGAGAAAGATTGTTTCTAATTGGAAGAAAACTGAAAGAGAGATTAAGGGCAGAGTTTATGAATCTGTTTTTGCTTGATGCCAGTGTGTAGCAGATGATTTCTCCTATAATGCCAAAAAGCTTAATCTGTAAAGGATAGGGTGACTAATACACTACATAGTAGAGGCACTACAAGGTTTTTTTTTTTCTAAATTAGGTTTATTTCATACTAAAAGAAAACTAGATGTTGTATGAATATGTCTGTGATACTGCCAACAAAATTAAACAAGTCAGGTAGAAAAAAAAATACATTTGAGGACTTCCGCTGTGGCCTAAATTGTGATTGACCCTCAGTGCTTTAGGATTTTGTATAGCTGGTTTCTTAATAATTAAAGTATTTCTAGGGTATCCAAGAGCTTTCTTTAAAAAGCATGAGGTTGAATATCTATGCTTTAGACTAGGTAACAAATATATTTTAAAGTCCTCTCTGTTTTAAAGTCATGATCCAGATATGAAACATCCCTCTTCCCTACATTGCTCTCATTACTTAAGGCTTTGGGAGCAAGTTTTATAGATATTTGAAGTATCAGATTAGGAAAATATTTACTAGGTATATCTCAGCCTACAATTATTTTCAAAACTTCCCTGTATGCTAATTATTACTATTTATTACTGCAGCACAGTACTATGGTATGCAATTTCTTAAGTAGCACCAAAGACCCCTTGGTTAGTGCAATTTCAAAATATTGACTTGTTAGTCACTGAAATTAAAGAAAAAAATTGATTTCACTATTTCTAGTACTAGGTCTAATTTGGAGCAGTGTAGCAATATTATACAGTGGGACATTGTTTTCTGTATCCCTCACATACATTGCCTCTTGTAGGATTGATAATTATGACTTCTATTCATTTGGATATATAATAAAAAAATTAAATCAATCTTGCCTCTGGCCAGTCTCTTGAACTTGTGTTTCATTTAAGTCCTTTTATGTCATCAGGCACTGAAAAACTTACTGATACACTGTCACACTTCTCCCAGGGGAAAATGTGTTTGCATGCATGCTGTGTGTGCAAAGAGTGAAGGACAAAAACCAGGCAAAAAACATTGTGTTGTGGAGGTAGGCCAGAAAACATTCTGGTCTTTCTCAAAGCAGCCTGTGAGGCTTCCTGATCTTTTTATAGTAGGGGCTGAAAAGACTTTATTCTCTTGTCAGTGATTTAAACTTCTGTGAAGGACACTGGATCATGTCCAAAGAACATCAACAAAGCTGGTAAAAGGTCTGGAGAACACGTCTTGTGAAGAGCAGCTGAAGAAATTTGGGTTGTTTAGCCTGGAGAAGAGGAGGCTGAGGGGAGACCTTACTGCTCTCTACAACTACCTGAAAGGAGGTTGTAGTAAGGTGGGGGTTGATTTCCTCTCCCAAGTAACAAGTGAAATGACAGGAGGAAATGGCCTTAATTTGAGCCAGGAGATTTAGATTGGACACTAGAAGAAATTTCTTCATGGAAAGGCTTGTCAAGCATAGGAACAGGCTGCCCAGTGAAGTGGTGGAGTCACCCATCCCTGTGGGTATTTAAAAGACACATGTTGGCTTGATGGTTGGAATTGATGATCATGGAGGTCTCTTCCAACCTAAAGGATTCTACGATTCTATGGTTTACTGGTGGACTTGGCAATAGTGGGTTAATGGTGAGACGATGTTCTTGAATGTCTCTTCTAACAGAAATGATTCTATGACTTCATGATTCTATAAATAATTTCTGTGAGATAAAAATGCAAGGCCAACAACAGCAGCCTGACAACCTGCGACATCTTTTAGCCTTCTCAAATATGAGGCCATGAGATACTACTGAAGCAGAACAAACTTCCATGTGATGTGACTACCTTATGAAAAGCAGTGAAATTAATTTAGTAAGGTCTCATGTTGCTAAGAAAGTGTTCAGGCTACATTCTGAGAACATTTTCATTTTCTAAAGGCTGCTGCTCATCATGCTTAAACAGCATGCACTGTTGTATGTAAATTTTGCATTCCAAACAAGGCGTCATGAGAAAGCCAACACATCAGCCTGCCCAATCATTTGTGTATGTGTCTGTAAGTACTTCAGAGTCCTCAGACATTTAGTGGCTGGAGATTTTCTTTTTTTTTTTCCTCTTTACATAAAGCTTGTTTTGCTAGTGCTAACACTTAACTTTAACTGAATCTTCCTTTGCATGATTTTCTCTACCATATTAGAGAAAATGGATCATGTCTTGTGAATACAAGACATAAATATGTCCCAAAAGCATAACTGAATGAAGAAAATATAAGTATGTTTAACAGTGCCATATAGCAGTAGGGCTTGTATTTAACAGTCTCCCTATCCCTGCAGAGAGCCCAAACATACTGATTTTCAAAGTACTTTAATGATGAAGGCAAATATTAAAGGAAATATCCTCTTCCACAGGAAGAAAGGTAACAGAGTTTCATTTAAGAGACAGAATGCTTGAGTACATCTCCTAAGCTCTTTGAAAAGAGGAAATATGTCTGTCATCAGATAAAACAGGACAGGAATCCAGAGTTTTAAGTACAGCTATAGAATATTGCCCTAAGTGATCATTACAGGAATATCCACAATATGTGTGGAAATCTAGTGTAAAAGGCTTTAAACATAATCAGACTGCCTCTGAATAAGAAGCAGGAGAATTTATCATGTGATGAGCTCTTTCTCTTGAGCTATTGTTTCTTAGACTAATTTATATGGAGTATATCCCTTTGTCCAAATGTTGCACTGTGTGGTACAGATGCACTCCACAGCTGAAGCACAAGAACATGCTCTCTATCCAAGAAATCTGGGCATTATTGCTGAACCTTAAGTTACTAGCAGTCCTACTTTGCTCCTGTCAGTCAGGAAAAATGTCATAAAACTTCTTTCCTTGACTGCTAATAAATGCACACAGAACATCAATTATGAAAGTATATTAGATTTTGCAAGTATTTTTACACAGGTTGTGGACAGTAAATTTGTTTTCCTATTTAAATTTACCAAGATTCAAGTATTTTCCACTTTCCATCTGTGAGAAATCAACAACTTTCTGTTTTTACTCATTTATTTACTCCTCAGGTTTGGCAAGGGGCAGGGGGAAAGCACAGAGAGGCAGGTAGCTCAGGGCAGTAACTTGTATGTTAGGAAAACATATGTAGCCAGGAAAACACACGACAAAAATTAAAATCCATGCTCTGCCATTTCCCATACCTGAAATAGATAAACAGTCAGTGAATTCACTCTTATTTTTTTTTCTGCACATGTGCAAGACTTTTAAGTGGAATCCAAGACTCACTTGAAGCTTACCAACTGGAACAAAAAAGGAAATGTTGGAGGTGTACTTTTTATCTAAGTGATGGACAACAAAGTCTAGAAATTGGGTTTCCTACACTGATAATGTACTCTAGATATCAAGCTGCTGCTGCTTTTCTTCCTCACCCCCTCTCCCCATTTTTGCATTTCATTGAAAATAATATTCTGCCTCTATTTGTAGTTCTATTAAAGCTGCTACTTTTATAATGAAAGTTTTGATTTTCATCAATGAGAAAAATATTACTTTAACAAGAATTCTCAGCCAGATCAAATCCATGCTTGAATGAGAAGTGTGTGAAATCTTTTGGTCATTAAGTTAATGTTTAGATTAATAGTATTTACAGTATTAAGTAGAACAGAGTCCTCATGTTTAAAAATGTCTCAGCTAATCACAGTCAGATCTGAAAATGTTTGTGAATGTAGAGCACTTTTTTAAAGAATCTAAAGTCTTCCTATGCATTCCTATGCTATGTCTAAGAATAGGGTCCAGAAAGCAGTAAGAGATGTGATCACACAACCCAAAGCAACTTTTTAAAAACATCTTGGGAAATTCAGCTGCTCACCTGGAAGTTGTATCCTCAGTTGTGATGCTGTAATGGTTTTGATGTGAGTGCTCTTTTTGGCAATGGAGAACCTTTTGTTGCTTTACTTCAAGCCACTGCTGCAATGAAACTGGAGTTAGTATATCCTGAAACTCAGTGGTTTGAAATAGAACTTAATTCACTGTGCTTAACACACTGCTGCATTCAGTCCTCTTTTGAATGCTAATGGGCTTGTCTCTCTCCACATAAGTTTAATTTGACAACTGCTTGAAACAAATAAATAGTGGTTGAAACAACTGAGGTGAAGCAACATTTTGAGAAAAGGGTAGTATTTATGACTTGACTTCTCAGATTTGCTCATTTTATTGTCAAGATACAATTGAGAATAATCCATGCCTATAAATCAGCATGCAAGGTGAATCCCACAGTGATAATCTCATAATAGCAATCACTGCAGCTCTTACAGTGTCACCTGATGATTTTTCTTGGAGACAGACCAGACACAAAGCTTCATCAAACCACTGTCATGACTCGCTCACAGCAACACACAGGAAAGGATTTACCTGGCAGAGAGAGCTTCCTAGGGTGCAGACATTCACATCTAAGCAAGTGGCCATAGGCTCCCTTTATGGTTAAAAGCTACTTGATCTGTGAAGTTTAGGAAGTGGTTGCTATCTTTCACAGACATCTAAAGCAGGCTAGCTGAATAGGCACTGTCTCACCGGCAGTTTAACTAGGTAAGGAGTTGTCCTTCTGCTCAGTCGAGCTACCACCATTTTAAGTGTCACTTCATATAATTTTTGTTGGCTATGTGGAAAGAAATTGCATGTTAACTTTGGTAAAATTTCCTTAGAGATGTTTCTTTAGATTAAAGTCACTGTCTTTCTGACTGTTAATATATTCTTTAGAAATCAACTTACTGACCTGTCTGCTGAATAGTTTATGTAGTCTGAGGAACTTTCTTACAGAAAGTAAATAATTTTGGTTTTAGGAACATTTGGCTAAGGGAACAAAGTAGTCTTTGTCTGCCCTTTTTTCATCAAGTCAAGAATAGCCATCTTTCTACATATCTATAAATCTGAATGGTGCTTTTTGGTCACATCCTGTGTCTGCTTGCAGCTGTTTTACTGCCTGTGTTGTACATTCTTTCAGTGTCCAAGGTTGTACAGAATTGAGGAATATGTGAGAAAGAGTACTTTAAAACTGTATTGGTGCATTACACAACAGACTTTAGGAATTCCATTTTGCGAGAAACTTGAGACCTTAATACAACACTTTGAACTGCCTACAAGCCACTTTGCCCTCACCAAACGGGGAGTGAAAGACTTCCTGTAAGGAAGACTCTTTTTCAGGAGTACTTCAGTAACTTACCTCTCTAATTAGTCTGAAACCTGAACTAACAACCAGGTGAGTAGTGGTATATGTTTCAAAGGCAAAGACAGCTTGTTCTCCATTTCCAGCTCATGCACAGGTCATTAGGAGCAATCCAAAATAAGAGATTTTCTTTAATTGTGTGAAATTACCATTAAGTGTTTAGAATATAAATAAAAGAAATTATTTGGAAAACGTTTCTTTAAAGGGTACTTAATATTACAGTTTCTTATTCTTTTTTTCTGTGAATCCCATGTGACACAATTGGTTCCTTGGAGGTAAGATACAAATTTAAAAAAAACCCCACACATTTATATTGACTGAGATTCTAGGAGCAAAGTATCAGTGGCCAAAACACAGAAAGAAAATATTAGGATTTAATGTCCTCTCAAAAGATTCTACAGTACTCAGCAGTCAGGGAAAGGCATACAAGGTCAATTTAAATCACAGTTTTAGAGAATACAGATTAACAAATAAAGGAGCAAATAGGCTAGAAGTTTTTTTTTTTGATAGCTAAACAATGAATAACAGGTGGAGAATATTCAGACAGAATCCCAAGTAAAGCAAAACAACACCTAATGTGGAGTATTGCTTGTCAAGAGGATACCCTGAACACTTTTGAAGCTTTTTTCTGTTTTATTATGTTTGACACAGGCAAAACATGGGGTCCGTGTCTCAGTTTCTTCAAAATGCCTCAAACAAAAGAAAAATTAAGTTTACATTAAATACAAAATCCTGTAGACATCTCAATAGGAAAATTTCTGAAGGCAACTATTCAATGTTCAAATAAGCTGTCTCTCTGGACAACAGGAGGATAGCATGTGATAAATTATTTCTTTAACGTTAGGGATACTGATCAGCCCAGTCTTGTGAACTTTGACTTCCTTCAGCAATTTACAGAGAACCATTTCCAACCTAAATTTCTGACTTTTCATTACAAGAGATGTCAAATAAGTGACAAATTAATTTGAACTGAAAATGAGAGGATGAAGAAGCTTTGTACCATGGTTACTAGATACATAGTGGTTACTAGATACCTAGATTTGATAACTAGATTTGCTGGTGATGTTACACATTTAGGCAAGACTATAACCATAAGATTCTGAGAAAACCTGTCTTCTACTGTATAGTCGTAGTAGTATAGTGACTTTAAGGTAAATAAGTACTTTCAGGTACTCCCTGGAAACAAACACATCTCTATGGTTTTCAAAGGCATTGCAGCAGCAGCCTGTGCTACCTAGTAGGGGAAAGCCAGAATCTGCTTCATCATGCCATACAGCCTCTGTCTGAAAGTTAAATATGTTACTACCTGTGTAAATAATAAATTGTATAATAACGATTGCTTAAGTATTGAAAAACCACTTAAATGCAATGTTAATGTGATTTGTTCTATCTCCTGCCACTATTGCACTTAATTCTTCCGCCTTTTGGCACAGTCATACAATATCCCTTCACTTTTAAGGACAGTTGTTCATGTCCCTCCCATAGCAGAAACTGTCTTCAAGCATTTATTTGGGAAAGAAAAAAAAAAAAAAGAAGAGATGAAAGTATGGCCAGTGTGTTCTGTTATTGCTTGAGGTGACTTCTTAGTTCTGCAGTGACCAAAGCCAGCACAATACATCTTGGTTATACAAACAGATTTTAAAAACATGATAAAATTATTTGGCTGATTTCGTTAACACTTATTGATAATGAGTCCAGGAAAAATAAAATTCCTAGTCCTCCAAGTTGCTTATCATAATAACCAAGCTTTATCCCTACTTTAAAAACTTGGTAATGAAGCCTATTTACTTATTTGTGCTTAGAATAAGATTAGAAGCTCTCCTTTTGACTGCTTAAAAAGAATCCTAGTGAGCATGAGCAGTTGAAAACACACAGTCACACATGCTGTTCCAGATAGGTGGTAGTTTTATGGGAAACACTTGGCAACTTCTCATGTCCTTTAAAATTATTTTTCAGTGAGAACTGTTATTCTGGTGTTCTGTGCAACAAAAGTCCATATCAGTCCTGCTGGTATTATCTCTGGTTATTCTTAGCACTCACTTACAGCCGGAGCTCTTCATAATCATCTTGTCACTGGTGTTAAGGAGGATTTCCTCCCCCCCACCCGCCCCCAACCCTCTAAGTCTCTGAGTCTGCAGGG
>NW_008609117.1:42204-62355 GCF_000691845.1 Merops nubicus
TGCTCTCCCTCTGTCCCCACAGCACAAATTACACAGCTACAGGAGACTATGTTGGTTGAAGAAGATATTAAAAGGACTAGGATTAATTATTTAGGCAGGCACACGAGTGTGAAGGTATATAACAGAAATACAAATGTTCCAAGTTGTAAAGAAGGCAACTGATTTATGCTTATGGGCAGTCTGACTAGATGACTGTTGTATGTCATCCCCAGCTGGACCATTCTGCTTTATTCTGTTATGCAGAACTAAAGTGGTACTCAGTGAGATGGGAGATATTCATAAGAGATACACACAAATAATGTTTTAAATGCTATGCAATTAACCAACAGAACTCATTGTTAGAGGATATTATCTGACAATATTACGTTTAATAATGAAATGAGCAGTAGGATTAAGATAAGCAGCAAGCCTCCATTTCTGAAGTTCCTTTATATTTCCATCTCACAGTCTAGCTATGTTTATAATTCTGTGAAATGCTTTATGGGCGGAGAGAGGTTCCTGTTGCAAGTGGATGTGTCCTTTATTTTTCTGATCTGCTCTTATAATTGTTGTCTAAATTTTGCTGTTTGGCTGTGTCCTACTCTTTTTGCTAACTCTTTTGCTAGCTAGATTTATACTATCAGTTCTCTCATCTTTCAAGCAATCATGAAAGAGAGAGAGAGAGACCTTTCTCTGAAGCCTAAATACGTAGGTGAAAAGATGTAACTTAACAAAGCAAACAAAAATAACAAAAAATTTGAAAAGCAGGTCAGTCCTGAAGGACTTTAATTAAAGGTTGGAAGCAACTGAGGATTTTTTATTGCAGGTAATCACACCTAAACTACATCTTAAGTCAAAGCTGGCGAAATGCTGATCTTTTAGTGACATAATTCAGAAGTAAATCTGATTAAACCAATCTAGTTATACTGGTGCCAATGCCTTAAAATAATCTCAGCTCCTACTATAATATGAAATACACTGCACAAATGTATATGTCAGAGATGAAGAGTTTAAAGATTCTGTACTTTCAGGAAAAAAAGTTCCTGTACCTCTGAGGAAGCAGAATGGGAGCCAGAAGCCCAAAATGCCATGTTTTATTTTGCTGCAAACATCCTCTGCTACAAAAACATTTTAGCATGTGTGCAGCTTATTTTTTTCAAGTATGAAATTTGGATTTACCATTTTCATGGAAGCACAGGTGGACTGTGTGGCTGGATACAGTAAAGACTGGAAAGAGACGACAAAGTAAAACATGAAACTATGAAAAACAGAGCACTGACTATGTCATGTTCATTTGATGTGAACAAAAAACAATTTTCTTCTAATTTATGCTCTGATCTGTGAGCCTTACACTATGTATATAAATTAAGTTACTTTGGGACCTTGCTGCCTTTCTCATATATGCTGATGAGACCATCCCTTCAGCAAGGAGAGGAAGGCAGGCCAGGCACATTGTCAGTGGCACCATACAGTCCCCTACCATTTCATGGAGAGTAGAGGCTTGGACTCTGTTGCTTTTCTGTGCCTGTAGCCTGTGCAACTTCAGATGGAATGGCAGATAGCTCTTCCCAACATTTGGTACAGACAGTATGTTTTGGTCTCATACCACAAGACATCATTTCAGAACACAGCCCTGGGGCTGGCACCAGAATTAGGCTGAGGTGAGGCACCCCATCAGCTGCTCAATGTATGCAGCATCAGCAGTGAAGTATTCTGGTAGTTCAGCAGTAGGACCGGTCACATTTGCTGTCAGAGTGCTTCTGTGTTTCATTTGTGTTGTCCTTATTTGTCTAGAGTTTTCCTGCCTGAGTAACTGCTCCCTCTTTGATAATCGCTTGTGGCCTAATTTAATAAAATTTAAATTTGGATTGCACTGTGAAATTCCACAGTCCTAGTCCCTTGTGCATGGAAAGAGAAGGGCTTTCTGTCTTAAATCATGTTTCTTCCTTCCCACTTTATATGTGGACTATTCAACTTCTTATCTAATCCTGATAATTAATAAGGGCCTATTATGCTAATACCTAATTGCCTGTGAAAAAAGGGAATTGTTATTATTCCCCTCTTAGAGGAGAGATTTAATATTTACAGAGAAATTCCAGTTTTATAACTTCTGCCCTTTCCTCCCAAGTCAAAAATATAAAGAGTTTCCTTTATTAAGTAAAACCAAAGAAATTTCAGAGCGTTCAGCTATTATAGCCAACACCACCCCTCTAGAGAAAAGGCTTCTATTCATACAGGTAGCAAAAAGAAAGCTGAAAGCAACAAAGACAGTATTGACTCTGTTGTATCAAGTGTCCTCAGTTCACATATCTGATGGCTTATGCCAGGGCTCTTCTGATTTTATCACAGACATTATCTTATTTTTTAGACTAATGTTTTTTAGCAACATGCTAGACAGGATGTAATTGTCTTATCCTTTCTCTCTGCACAATGTCACAAGCATGTTGTTCTTGTGTACGTACATGTGAATGAACTGCATGCTGTTTTCTTTAAATATTAGGAATGACTCCACATGTGTCTTTTTGTTTAGCAAGTAGCAAAGGGACAACCTAAAGCATTCACAGAAAAACAAAACTCATGCCTTGTTTCTGATGTTCATTTTATCAGATAATGAGAGGGCACAGCAGAGATTTTTTGGAACACAACTGACTGTGAAAGAAAATAGACTCCTACAGACTATTATCATCAGCTCCTTTGATTAAGGAAGAATGTAAGTTTGCATGGCTGATGTCATGTGTAGCTTTTTTGTCTGTAGAAAAGTTACAGGTTATGTAATGGTAATGAGAGCTTGAACACGGCAGTTTGTCAGAATTTCTCAACTCTGAGTTCCCGAGCTCCTGCTGATTCGGAAAGCATAATTTCACAGTTTATTCCTTTACAGAAGAGCTGCCAACAAATTTCTGATGTAGTACCATTATTTGTACTGAGCCTGCAAGGTCTATTCTAAAGAAGCAACAGCCATCAGTGGTGGCAGCTTACAATTGGTTCCTATTCGCTCATCTCAAACATCTTTGTGCATCTGGGCATGGAGGTGATTGATCTCAATTTCATCATGCCTCTGAAACGATCATGACTTTGAGTACCTAAAGTTGGAAAAGGTATGAAAAAGTCACTCACCTCTGCTACACATCAAGAAAACTCTCAGAACTCCTACAGATAGATGTAATTTCTCCAACACAAAGCCAGAGAAAAACTTGCTGTGATGTTTATGGTGATGTAAAAGGAATAAGTATGGTTTGAGGATGAAAAAGGATCAATAAAAGGAGAACACCAGGTTCAAAAACCCAAGAAATTTCTCTCATTCCTCTTTTCCTAATAAACTTTCTACAGCTAACCTCCTTTCTAACTCAAGTGAATGGATGTTTAAAAAGTATTGCCCAAAGTTTCAGGGAAACAGCCATTTGTTTCTCACTCATCTTATTGTTTGCTGATCAGATTATATTCAGTAATCTACCCTGGTCCAAGGACAGGATCAATATACTGTTTAACAGTAAGCTCATTTGTTCATTGTAGGTGAAATACAGTGAAGTCCTCATCTAAGGGGAAGTAAATAAGAGTTAATGGATGCTATTAAACTACTAGTTCCAATTGGCAAACACAAAAGAATTAATGTAATTCTTTGCTAATCTCTGTGAAAAATAAACCACTGCCTTATTTTTCTGTGCAGAGGAGTACAGAACCGGGGGCTTCCAAAAACTACCTTCAGACTCAATTTCAAGTTAAAACTATATTTTTGTATACATGTTGAAACAACCCTATTTAGCACTGATAATTTGTGATTTTTGGTAGAATGGCTTAGAGAGATGTTAAAACACTAGTAAGGTATAAATGAATTTGTTTGGTATTTTCTGCCTCAAAGGGTAAAGAGGGGAGGAATTGTTGCCAATCTGCTAACAGTCTTCACCACCAAATCTCCCAGCGTGTGACTGACACAAAATCTTTGACTTTGATTGGCTATTAGGAAGAATTTTTTTACTGTAAGAGTAGTGAGCGATTGGAATAGGCTGTGCAGGGAGGTGGTAGAGTTATCATCCCTGGAGATGTTAAGAAAAAAATGTGGCACTTGGGGACATGGTTTAATGGTCATGATAGTGTTGGGTGACGGTTGAACCTGATCTTAGAGGTCTTTTCCAACCTTACTTATTCTATGATCCTACAAAGTTAATTCAAATAATTAAAAAGTTGCTATTGAACTTTAAGTAGAAATTCTGTCAAGTTTAAGGCAGCAGCAACTTCAAGGAAGATTGCAGATTTCAATGTGAATTTATACCTGATTGTTTCTTTCTATCCCTCATTGATATTATTACAGCAGTGCTGAGAACATCACCCTGCAACTTCTCAGTCTACCTCCTGCCAAGATATCTCACATTTCTTGTCTCCATCCTTCTTGTCCACTTCCCACACTGGGAGGATCTCCTCGTGCTCTCTCTTCCAGGTCTCTTTCCTGGCCTACTGTGGCCAGGGTCCTTCCTCATATCTCTTCCTGCTCTAAGACATCATACTGAATCCAGGTCGTCTTCAAGAAAGCTGTACACCAAATGGCTGTCCTCGTTTTTCAGCACAGCCTTGTTTCAGCCATATCAAAACTGACAGAAAACAGAGACAATTCTATACAGCTGAGTTGCTGTTTAGATGTATAGCTGGTAACATAAAGCTGATGCTGTACCTAACAGGCACAAAACTTTATGTTTGAAAGAATAAAACTGAAATTCATAAGAAACATTTAGCAGCTTTTTGCAATTACAATAAAAGTTCAAGCTGTCAGGTATGTTGCATCAGCTAACCAGTGAGGAATCAGTGAAGTTTTCTTGGTGGGCTACTTGGGACTGATTCAAGATGGGATCAAGACATTAAGGAAAGCTCAGGGTCCAAAAGCCTTTAGAAAAGCCGGAAAAAAAAGTTTGGTCAGGAAGTTAGAGGAAACATTTGCAGAGAGTAAATGAAATAACCTTGACAGGGAAGGAGAATGAGACAAATTGGTCTCCTGGCTATTTTGCTGTGAGAGCTCATAAGTTAAGGTTACAAATATACTTTTGGCTTTTTCTCATAGCCTTTGCACCCGAGATGTGGTAGCTGAACTATTGCTAAACTATTTTTCCACTGAGCAGGAATCAGAAGTGAAAGTTTCATCTTTCCCTCTGTAAGTAAAAGTGCCTGGTTTTTTGGCTGACAGAGAGCAAGATACCAAACAAAGCTTCTGTCAACTTAATCAAACCTGGAAAGAATGTAATTTACCTACTATAAAGGTAATAACACCATAGATTCGTCCTGGAAATAACACCATAGTTTCAGACTGCAGATGTGCTCTTGCCAGACCCCTCTGCTCTTTGCCTTGGTTTGCCATTATCCTGTTTGTCAGGTGAATGCTTTACAGCAATGGTTGTATCCAGCCTTCCTGTGCTGGTTACAGAGTGGTCCCTGTTTCCAACCACAATTGTCAGGCGTTTATAATACAGCTGCAAAAACTCTCTTGCGGTTGAACTGTAGGAAAGAAGGTATCTGAGGAAAGCAAAAATTTTCCATTTTAAATAGGAAAGCCTTTTATTTGTGGTTTAGCCAGTTCTGCCTAGATGTTAAAAAATTTCATGCTGTTACCCCAAAGTGAAACAATTTTTTTTATATCTCACACTTTTGCACAAGTCACCAGCTTAGTGCATTTCAGTGGCTCTATATGAATAAAGTCTTCTGTAAAGTGCTAAGATGACTGCAAAATCTGGGTTGCATCTGGAAATTGCATTTCAAGCCCCATTTGTGAATAATCTGTGTTTATGTGAATAGTCAAGCTTCTGTGCCTTACCTGAAAGGCCGTAAGATTAGCTACAGTTGAATGTTGTGGGGTGTGTCAGAGTAAAAGCCTCAACATCACTTTCTTATGACTACTTCTTTCATAGTGCATTTAAACAAAGTTACCTTTGAAAAATTCAGACAGGCAGACTTTTGCATGTAGTGAACTAGAAATACTGTTTTAGTGTTGTCATGGATATCTTAGTCATCTGCTTCACAAAGATTTACTCCTAGAAATAAATCTGAATTTAGGAGTGCAAAGAAATACTCCTATTCAAAAAAAACACTCTTTGTGTTTCATATAAAAAAAAACCCCAAACTTCCCACTAGTAAGTAAAGTAGTAAACACTAGTAAGTAAAAAGGATGTCTGTGAATACTAGGTGAATGAGTCACTGAGTCATCTCAAAACAGTTCTTTGAAGTAAATGGCATATCCTTGACAATAGATGGTAACATCTCTGGAAAATACATGATTTGAATTTTTATGATACTGCAGGACTTGTGGTATATCAGACTTTTTTTTTTTTTTTTTTTTTTTTTTTTTTTTTTTTTTATTAGTATTAAAACCTTTGTTTTTTTTTTTTTTTTTTTTTTTTTTTTTTTTTTTCAGTAGCAATAAAGCCTTTGACTCTTTCACAGAAGTAATTTGTTACCTGCTTACACATATGCAAATCTGAAGGTGCAAGCACTTCAACATGACCATGTATTAAACTGGAAACAAGTAAAGTTTTGGACTTGGTCAGCTTTGGTTTCTTTGGTTTGTTTTTTTTTGGTTGGTTGGTTGGTTGGGTTTTTTCCCCTCTCTGCCCAGTGGACAGTCTTCTTTGCCTAGAAATCACTTTGCTATTTCAGGCTCCTAGCAACTGTTTTGGACCTTTCTGAAATCAGTCCTCAGGAAAATCTGTTTGACTAGATAATTGGTATGATCTTGGTATATCAGTACATTAAAGTAACAATCCCCATTTTTCTTACAACCAGTGTGGCAAATGGCTAGATTAAAATGCTGCCAAGCCTCAGACATTTGTGGGTTTGTGGTTGCAACAGATTGCTGTTCCCAGAGCTGGTGCACAGCTGAGGACTCTGCAGGGGATGGGCACGCTGTCAGGAGGAGGAGAGGCACACGTGCCTCTGAATGCAACAGCCCCTTCTTCCTTCATTTCACAATGCAATGCTCGCCAGGGCTTGTATCCCTGCAGACTGTGGGCTAACACGTCCTTCTACATGCAGCTAAGACAGCTCTAGGCCAGCTGAAGCTGTGTGTATATATGTGCATACTAACACACAGAGGTGAGCACCAACGTGTATGAGTGTAAGAGTGGGATAATAGTCATAGAAGCTGGCTAGTAGCTAGGACCCTGGGAAAAAATGAAAAAAGAGAATGATAAAAAAACGTGGTTGCATTTAACTGGGTGTGAATGAATATCGAAAAACTAGGGTGCTAGGTATTCTTCTCCATCCTTTTGGGGCAGGACTGCTAAGCACCCGGTACATCTCCCTACAGCAAGACATCCACACAATGCATTTTGAGACCAGCACAGGTTTCATTCTGCTTGTTTTATTCATTACGAAATTTTAAGTAAACTCAATTGGAACAGTTGCTCTCTCATGAAGTTTTATAGAGCCTTAAGTTCTTAAACTGTAACAAAATACACTTCAGTTGTTTCATAATGGAAAGATGCCAGAATGGATTTAAGACACCTCAGCCAAATGGTAAATCAGCTAGCTAGTGGTTATGTCTCTGATTTCATATGTGGCCATAGATTTCTTATTAGTTATTTTTAGCACCCTTTGTCCTGCTCAGTGGGATAAGTAAGACTCAGACATACTCTTTTGTGCATGCAGTACCACATACAGTGCAATGAGGGGGAGAAAAAGGTGTTATGGTTAATATCTTATCCACATCACATAGTGATACCTCTAGGATGAAAAAATGTGCAGAAAATGAGTATCTGGATTATCTCAGAGGTCTCTTTAGAGACATACTATATATCTCTCTCTGGAAAGAAAAATATGTATATGTGTGTTTGTGTATATGTATATTTATATTGGTACATGTGTACATGCACACACATGTATGTATACATACGTTTATATGTATATACATGGATGCATATGTATACGTTTATATGTATATACATGGCTGCATATGTATACATAAGTCTATATATGTGTTTCTACACATGAGAGAGGGGAAGACCTTAGGTTTCTAAAACCATACGTTTGTCACTAAGTGTACAATGCCTGTGCCAATCCTTGAAGTCCTTCTCATAAACATGTACAACCCACTGTGAATGAAGACACAGAGCTTGCCGTTTGTGCATTTTACTTTGTTTGGAGAAACACTTCTGTGTCTATTCCTCATTATGGTCAGCTGCCAAAAGGTTTGTTACATGCCATAAAATGGAGACTTCTGATCCTTGCCACATAACTTGTGAAAGTTCTGTTTACTAAGTGAGATCTTTGGGAGGATAACAATTAAGTAATTCTCGATGTTTGCTGCCTTGTTTAGTTACTGTGCATTTGCTTAAATGAGTCTGGGTGATATGTTTCTTGCCATCTGAGTATCATTAAGAAAAGAAAACCTAATTCAATTTATTCAGTTTTTGCAGAACATGTGTCAGGGGGTGAGGGGGAGGTGCTGGGGGATGTCTAGGTACCCCAACAGTGGTTTTTGATAATAAAATACAGAATGGCAGATTCAGGGAGGCTGAAAGGGGCGGTGGGTGCCTCAAGGCAGGCTCATCCATGAGCTCAGACTGGGCACCTCATGGCTTCACCCAGTCAGGGTGTGAAACTCCTCCCAGTGCTGGAGGCAGCCCAGCCTCCCCTGTCAGAGCTCCACTGCTGGACTGTCCTCAAGAGGAAAAGGCTTCTCCTTATCTCCCGCCTGAGCCTCCCATGTTTGTGCTGCTGCCTCTCACCCTCCTGCCATGCACTGCTGTGAAAAGCTGCAGGGTGTCTCCATCCCTTATGTTGGTGCAGGGGATACTGTTGGATATGCCCAAAGCCGTCCCTCCTCCCATCTGGAACAGTCGCCGTCCTGCAGCCTCTCCTCACAGGCCAAGGGCTGTGCCTCCACCGTCCTGGTGGTCTCCCTGCACCTCCAGCCAGCTTCTGTTAGCTTTTGATCACATCATGTCCATCTGTGAGCACCAAAGAATTCATGTGGAGCAATCAGTTAAGCAGATGCCTTGCAGTCATTATTGCACAAACTTGAATTATATAGTTTCATAAATCTAGAAAGTTTAGGCAGATTCAGAGGTCTCTGAAAATGAATATGGTTTTTTTGTTCTTTTTCTTTTGATTCTATCTGACATGTCCTAGATATTTCCCTCTTTCATCATTTTGCTTAATTAATCTGTATATTGTTCCTTTGAACATTTCCTTCCAAGCACTCATTCTCTCTGGGTCTTCTCTGGGAGCAATCTGCCTGTACTGTAAGTCTCATGCTCCAAACCAGGTCTTGAGAGGGATCAAGTGTGGTGTTGATGGTAAAGGATGAATTGAAAACAGAAAAGAAGCTCCTAAATGACCCAGTGACTGAAGGCAAACACAGGGCTTTTTCGTCATAACTGTATACATGTATGCACAAATTGCACTCATATTCTTTTGAGGAAAAAAGCCCAAACTAACAAACACAAACAAGCAAAAACCAAGCCAAATCATCAAGGAACTGATAGGCAGGATAGATTCTGGTGCAACTGTTTGATCATATAGTTATAGTTCAACTGAGTGATGTTTTCCACCAATGGAATGGGAAACAAGAAGTAATGCATTAGCATTCTGCAAGTAAAAGTAACAGGACTAATCGCGTTTTAGGAAGGATCCTAACTGTGGTATGAGACAACAGGATTTACACTGATCTTTCAATAGACAGAGCAAAATAAAGCCGACGTTGTCTTTCTCGCCCTGGAAAAAAGTAATTGGCTACTTCAATTTGTTCTTCCCATGTCTCGCAGTTCATTAAATGGGAACTGTCAGGATGCCTCTGTCATAAAATTTGGCAGAAGAAACTGAGATTTTAAACTAAATTGTATGATCTTAAGAGAATTCTCTGGATCAGACAATTTTCAAACTAGAAGGAGACAATATTTGGTCCTCTGGGCATTAAAGTTATCTCCCTACATGCCGGATATTGCTGGAGAGGCTATAATGTCTGTTCATGAGGCAGGTTATAAAGAGCATTTCATAAGAAGGAATACTTCATGTAAAAACATTGAGAATAGAAGGTTACTTCTCTTTTCTATAAAATATGAAAGGACTAGAGGACTCTCAACTTTTCCAGGAAAAAGACAAAATAAATGAAATTGCTTTGATTTATTTGAGAGCACAACACTACTCCATGGATACAATCCATAGATCTCTCAGAGAAATACTTGCCCTAGCATGAAGGGAGTTGTCTATCTTGGAAATAATCTTAAAATGGAAAATGTAACATTTCCTGTCCAGCAGAGGAGATGCTGAAGTGAAAAGAGACTTCTCAAAGAGTGAATGTGGAACTGAAATATGGTTTCTTACCTCAGAGCAAAGGATCTGCTCTAGGCTAAGCAAATCATATGGATGGTGCAGACTTCTCAGATCTTTACAAGCTGAACAAGGAATGGCAGATGGAACAAAACCAGTAAAGAATTAAAAACTAATGTCACAAACACATCTGATTTTGCTTCTCTCATACTGTAGCAACCTGTTGCAACTACAGGTCTGCCAACACTTGAAGGAATGTGCGTCCACACAGCATCTGCAGTGTTTTATTTATAAGGTTCATCAGACATTTACTGCACGTAGTCATCCCGAGGGAATGAAAGAGAAATATTTTTCTTTGTGTCAAATTTTAGCATTTTTCATGGCCTCTCCTTGTTAAAATACACATGCATATACACAGACATATACACATGCATGCATACGTGCACAAGATGACACTGCCCTTTCCCAGCAGATGAATTTCAGCTTTGTTTAAACAAATCTGGGCTGACAGATCATTTTCAACAACTGTTGATTTCTAATATCATTGTCTGGTCTTAATGGCACAATATTCTCTCATTTAGTACCTGGAAAAACAAAACAATACTAAACAGAGCATAACATGTTAACCTGTTGACAAGAGCTACACTTGAACGGATTTCCAAACACCACTCTGTGTTTGAGGCTAGAAACAACAGATATGCACATCTTTTTTAAAAATATTTTTTCCATATGACTAGAAAGTTTAGATTTCTCTAGGAAACAAGGCAATCCTATCTTTTTGGTACTTATTTTCTAAACAGTGTCAAATGTTACTAATACAAAAGCATTTCTATTATATAGCACACATGTGCCAGCTGAGCAGTCGCCTGCTGCATGGTGCTGTGTTTGAGTAACAGTTTCTACATGGCAAAGGACGTGAGTAGATAACGTAGGCTGAGGTCTGTGGACCACAGAAACCTTACAGAAAAAGTATGCTGTTTCTTTATCTATTTTTTTTTCTCTAGGAGAAAGCAAAAGGTTCACCTCTCAGTGCCTGCATTAGCTCTCTGCTACCATGCCTAAGTAACGAGGCAACAGTTTAGTAACAGAAACAAAAAGAACCCCAGGTTTTGTGAAGTGTCACGAGGGACTTTCCACCGGAGCACTCACACTTGTACAAAGGTACATGAGAATTGCAAATCCTTCTGTTTATGTGATAACTTAATTGCATATTTATATATAAACATAATGCAGCAAGATGATGAAGTAGGTTTGTGCTAGTGATTATTCATTTCCATTTTCCACTTAGTTTGCTTATCATTCAATTTGACTCTACTTTCAAGTCCTTTGGTTGTATTTCACACTTCAACTGCACAATTTCAACTTAAGACACTCTTCGCTTCAGTCAGTATTTGGAAGAAAAAAAAAAAAAGTATATTTTTTCTTAATCGGTATGTTCTTCTCCTGAAGTTAGGTAATCTACTTGAAATTCTAGAAAAATAAGACACTTCTTTTTGTATTCAGTCCAAACTAGCAGGTCAAACTAAAAGCCATGGAGATCTGTCAGACAGCTGATGAAGGGTGAGCACTATATATTGCTTTTTTCTAGCTAGTATATGACTTCTAGTTAGAAAACTCAAAATAAGAACACATATTTTTAATAAAAAATCACTTTTCTGAACACACACTCAGAAGCAAAAAGCATTTACTTGCCATATAATGCAATGTAGTGTAGTAATTCCTCAGTTTTCACTGAACCAGGAAGCATAGTTACCTCATCAATAAGGCATTGTGCTTAATATGGCTACTCTGCTTCTGAAACCAAAGGTAGTGTTCCCACATGACCTTGGAGTTGTTATTACACATCTGTTGTTTGCAACTATACTCCAAAAAACGGGTTCATCTGCTCAAAGCTTGCCTGTGTCGAAATTGCTCAATCTGATTTGCAAGGATAACAAGCAGGAAAATGTTAACTTTTCCAAAACTTTGCCTGAAGCTTCAGTTAGGAGTAGGATTTAAACAAATCCATGTATAACCATATTTGATACTAGATTAGCAAAAATTCTGGGTAGAATTGTCCCCTCTCATTGGTTATATAGGTAATTGCTCTTATATCTGTGTTGTCCATGGCAGTTCTGTGCTTAGAACAAATGAGATCTGTGCTTTAAATGTATATTATGCAGATGGTACATCAGCAGGATTAAAGTTCCTTCTGCATAAACAGGGCAGAAGAGTGGTTGTTTTTACCATTGTTACTATTTTAATAAAAAAAATTAATTTCCTTTTGTGATTTTTTTCTTAAGTTACCACCTTCTAGTTACATCATTTCACAATATAAGCACATGGTTTTCATTTGCTGCAGTAAGATCTTCCACAGATGTTTCCAGCATTTCTCACTGATAAGAAGTACACAGATATCTTCGTGGAAGTCTTCTTTCCAACATAAGCAACAGGTCTAGTGCGAGTATAAATCTAATTTGCAACGACAAAAGAGTCTTAGAGTCCCTCACGTGGTGACTCCTGGGAATTGCAACAAAGTAGGAACCCTTGCTTGCAACTCGGAAAAGAATACGAGTTTTGCAAGGAACAAGATATTGTGAACGTAAGGACTGACCAGAAAACCACCTGGTTTAAAATCAGGGCTGTCTGCTATGGAATATACTTTTGTTTCTTTAAAATACCATCATAGTTAGATTTTTACTGTGTGAAAAGTTATTCATTCCTCTTCTGGAGACTGTATTCTGATCTCAGAAGTAAGGGTCTGTTTCTGTTTATTAGTAGTAGCACGCTACGTTCCAAAATTTTAAATGCAAGTACTTAGATTTATCTTTACAACTAAGTTGTGTAATTGAAAAGGGGGTACATGTTCCTTTTCCTTTAAAAGTAACAACTAACATGTAAATTTTCAATCATGGCTCATGATTTTATAGAACGTTGTGGTATTTCTCTCAGTGAATCTTCTACTAACAAAAGAATTTTTTAAAATGAAACTGTGTCCAAAATTTGCCCATTTGTATTTGTACTGTTGCTTTTTATCTCTAAAGGATAGTACACTGTATTGTATTCCTACATAAAAACTGGCAAGGGGGTCTTGGTGAGAAACCAGTCCGAGGGGTGATGCTTTTTTGTTTTACTGTGCTTTCAGTTTGTTGGTGTTGGCTTAGTACCACCATGCACCATTACCTTCTCTATAGCTGAAAGCTGATGCCCTGCATGTGTGCTTCCAAGCAACTGCGGCAATGAGCAAATGAACAGAAGACCACCTGGTGATGCTGTTACCATGCCTTTCTGTATCACACCTTTCTACACCAGAGAGGGTTTCAGATGAAGTTCTGAGGACTTTTGCAATTACTAGCATAGATTTCTTCACCACAGCTGCTATTCATCCCCTCATTTCTGTTCTTTCCCTCCTCCTAAATAATACCTCACGTAGTCCCTCAGACAATAAGTACACAAAAATTGGACCGTGAAGGTGTTCTTCAAAGAGAAAATCAGGAATACAGATTTCTCCTGTATCCTTACAAATGCCTTTCCTTCACTTACACATTGTACATCACATGTTACGAAGCCTCCTTGCATGAATTCATTAATAGAACACAGCTGGGTAAGAATCGACAGAACTGCGTTGTTCTTATTGCATTCATTACCGAAAAATTTGTTACTGGCCCTTGAAAGAAAAACTTCCAAAAGTGACTGATATAGTTTATCACCCAGGAAGAAATCTCTCTCAATGTCAGCTATCTCTCTGGTTCATTTAAAAATTTTAGGGATGCTAGGCACAATACACTTTGGTTTTGTAACCTACCTATATGAGACAGAGATCAAAACAAAAAAATTGGGTCTTCTGGCTGAATCTGTTCAACATTCCTCCAGTTCTTTGTGGAGGAGACATTCAGGAAAACAGGCTCACTCACTGCATGCTGAACACTTTGCGACTGTCATGACTGAAGCATCAGCTTTGCCAAATTGGCACATGCCAGAGGCCACATTTATCTCTGGGATGTGGGTCTGTGTGCTACTTGCATGGAATACAATCTGAAAACAGGACCTGCCTTTGTGGTCTGGCTAGCACAGCATCTAATTGCAGCCAGGCCCTTGCTGTGACCTCAGTGAGACTTAGCAGACATCTCACGATCCACCTTAAATACATGCTTTGGAAGTGATAAGAAGTAAGCCAAACCAAACCAAAACAGATCATCCAAAACAAAACCAGACCTGTGTGTGCACAGGGTGAAATACAACGTGAGTTTTTCAGGTAGGCTTTACTAATATGTGCTGTACCACAATGCAGACTATTCTTAAAGTCACTTTTGTAATGGCTGCATTTACACAATAGTATGACTCTTTCTGATTTGCAACATTTTTTAGTAGGAAAATCTGCATTGCAGATTTTTTAGGAGTTACTGTGATTTTTAAACTGCTTTTTCTGCTTCCCAGGTAGTTAACAACACAAATTCCAACATCAAAAATATCTATCTATCTATATCACATATGTATATTTATATCTATATACCATCTATAACTATTAGCAAAGCAGTATACTAGTAAGTAATATTTAGCAAAACCAAAGTGAATTTTAAGCAATTCTATCCTTGTCAACAAGATTGTATAGGAAGTTATCTATACTCAGAATGACAGGTAGTCTCTTAAAATCACAAACTTGAAAAGTCTTCCAAAAAAAAAAAAAAAAAAAAAGCCAAACTCTAATACACATTCAGGGTATTAAATTCATGTGGCTCCTCTATACAGTCTGCTGGGAGGAGGGAAGATCATGTCCAGCCCTTCACAGGACCAGAGTGGCTGATATTCGTCTTGTAACTGTGATGAAACTTTTTACCTCTGTGATCAGATTTGCCAGGTGTTTATTGCGGTGGTACCAAGGATGCAGTTCTACATTTTGGACTGTATGTGCCTTTGAAGTAGGAAAGCACCTGGACTCTAACAACAGCCTACGTCACAGTTTTACTGAGCCAAGAGGAGGAATACATTTATGTGATAGATAGCAATTACTTCAGAGAGACAATTGCTGTCTGCTGTCTGCCCTTAGTAATGCACGGCTTTAAAAGATAATGCAGCCTTATTGTCTAACCATATCTTCCTTACAACTGTAAGCAGAAGCTGTTGATAGCATTATAACAAAACTTTGTGTTTTATTTCAGCCATGCAATGATATTTAAACACAACTTATTTGAAGTAATAGCCTTGCAGGGTCATAAAGATTTAAAAACTGATTGGATTCAATTTATTGTCTTCACCACTATCTACATAAAACGACAGTCTCACATAACATGCTTTCAGGTTTGCTTTATTGTTTGTTGTTCACTTTATTATTTATTATTTACTTTTATTGAAAATGAATGAATTAAATGAAAAATGTACAAAGAGGTCCACTTCAGTTATTCCTACTGATACTGCACTAGCATATTTTTCTCATCAGCGTGTTGAATCTAGACAGAGTGGAATAGCTTTAGAAAACAAAGAGGTTTCTACTCCTAAATTTATACTTGACGGACAGTGTTCTTTTTTGGCACAAATTTTGCCATAAAAACCTTCTTTAAATAAATATTTTGTCAGAGTAAGACTTGCATAATTCAGAGCACAGAAATGCCTGCAGTTCTTAAATGTTAAAGGACTTGACATTACTGTTGATAACCTGGAATTTTAATCAACTGGGTTAGAGTTGTTGCACTGCATATTTTGTTTGTTTCTTTCAGTTTTAAAAGGAGCTTTTACAGATGAGCATAGAGCCATAAAGTATGGATAGGGGAGATTTAATCAGTGCACACGGGAATGTACTATACCACCAGACTGCAACTATTAGACCATTTCCACTTTCTTAAGAAGATCTTACTCTCAATTATTTGCTAGCAAATAAATGAGTAAACTAATAACAATGCTGGGGTCTTAGTCTTGCTTCCATAATAGATGGCTCAGAAGAGATCCTTTGTAATTCAGTCTCAATACCATATGTCTCTGTTGACATTAAAGTGCTTAGTTCCAAAAGAGTTGGCTTCATTCAAGCATCTTAATTCAAGAGTGGATGATTAGATGTTAAGCTAAAAACCTATTAGGATGTAAGCACTTCTGTTGCTGAAAGGTATTACAGGAACAGCATAGTGTGGTTGCAGATAAATCCCCTATATCTAGTACAGATTGGTTAAACCTTGTTTCATCTTCTAACAACATTAAAAACTAGCTGAAATGTTCAAAGTTGAATGTTGCGTAAGTAAAACTCCAGGATGGCTCATTGAGAGACAGGGAAGCTCAGATATGAGCACTTGACACTCTGTATAAAACTGAAATAAGATGTTTCAAAGAGCATGCAGAGACGTTATCCTTCAGAACTGAAAACTCTGGTCTTTACTTTAGTCAGCAACGCATGGTGAGAATAACAAGCAACTCCAAAGAATTTTATTCAGTCATTCCTTGACATGCTAACTAGCATTTTTAATAATTGTGCAAATTATGTATTTTATTTTGTTTTTAATCTGCAGAGCAGCGAAAACTACGCAATGAGCAAAAAACCCCCAATTCATGGGTCAAGTGAAAAGAATTATTGTCTGATGCATTACTGAATAAAACTCAAATGCTGAAAGTAAAAATTGGTATAAAGGGGTCTGATTTACTGCACATTTTAATTCTGCATGTGACACAGGCTACTGTAAATTTATTTTCCCAAGGATGTTCTTTGCCTCCAGCCCTATAACAGAAATAAGAGAAGAAAATGAACATATGAATAGCCTTGAAATCTTAGTTAAATATGATTTTATAAAATATTTAATACAAATAAAAATAATAACTGATTTTCAGTACCAGTCCTGTGATTTGTGGTATATAATTTGGTGACTTTTTTTAATGCCTGGCTTTGGCCATGTTTCCAAAAAGGGGTTCAGGGCAAGATTTTCAAGAAGTAGCTCTTCCATAATGTTCTGAATAACTATGTGAGTCCTCACACTTTGCTAGTGGTTAAATTCTGCACAGTAATGCAGTATATGGTTAAAAAGACCTGGTGAGTGTATGTTATAGCCACTGAAAATGAAATTAAACTCCTTCATGATGAATTACCTTTGCATACATATAGGAATCTTTTAGGGAGTATAACAGGGTCACACAAACACACACACACAAAGAGTATGAAAAACCTGATTTAAAGTGCAATACTTGCTTTTGGTTTGTCTTGATGGGGCTCATTTATTAACGATTCTTTGGCAGTTTCCGTGATGCTGACTTGTCCTCTTCCCTTGCTATAAAAATGCCAGCCAGATCACTGGAGAAGATGATGAACTCATCTCTATTATACATACTGCTGTAATGGAGAAGGTGAAACAGAATCATGGAATTGTTGAATCATTCTGATTGGAAGAGATCTTCAAGATCATCAAGTCCAACCATTAACCCAGAACTGTCAAGTCCACCACTAAACCATGTCTGTAAGCATCACACCCATGCAACTTTTAAATCCTTCCAGGGATGGAGTCCCCACTCCACCACTTCCCTGGGCAGCCTGTTCCAGTGCTTTACAAGGCTTTCTGTGAAGAAATTTTCCCTGGTGTCCAGTTTAAACCTCCCCTGACTCAGCTTGAGGCCATTCCTCTTGTCTTGTCACTTGTTACTTGAGAGACAAGACCAACACTCACCTCACCACAGCCTCCTCTCAGGTAGTTGCAGAGCACCATAAAGTCTGCCCTCAGTCTCCTTTTCTTCAGGCTCAACGATTCCAGTTCCCTCAGCTGCTCCTCGTAAGACATGTTCACTAGACCCTTCCAGTTTTGTGGACATCCTTCAGAACCTCAGTGTCTTTCTAGTAGTGAGTGGCCCCATATTGAAAGCAGTATTTGAGGTGCAGCCTCACCAGTGCCAAGTACAGGGGTGCAATCACTTCCCTGCTCCTGCTGGCCACACTATTTCTGATATAAGCCAGGACTCTGCTGGCCTTCTTGGCCACCTGGGCACACTGATGGCTCATATTTAGCCAGCTTTCAGCTAGAATCCCCAGGTCCTTTTCCGTCAAGCAGCTTTCCAGGCATTCCTCTGCAAGCCTGTAGCACTGCATGGGGTTGTTGTGACCCAAATGCAGGGCCTGGCACTTGGCCTTGTTGAACCTCATACCGCTGGCCTTGGCCGGTTGATCCAGCCTGTTCAGATCCCTCTGAAGAGCCTCTCTACCTTCAAGCGGATCAACACACCTGCCTAACTTGGTGCCATCTGCAAAATTACAGAGGATATCCTTGATCCCCTCATCCAGATCATTGATAAAGATATTAAACAGGAGTGATCCCAATACCGAGCCCTGGGGAACATCACTTGTGACTGACCACCAACTGGATTTAACTCTATTCACCACCAGTCTCTGGACCTGGCCATTCAGCCAATTTTTTATCCAGTGAAGTGTAAGCCCATATAAGCTGTGAGCAGTTAGTTTCTCCAGGCGGATGCTGTGGGAAATGGTGTCAAAAGGTTCACTAAAGTCTAGTATAGGTAAACAAAATCCACAGCCTTTCCCACATCCACTGAGCAGGTCACCTTGAGATCATGTTAGTCAAGCAGCACCTGACTTTCACAAACCCATGCTGACTGGGCCTGATCACCTGGTTGTCCTGAATGTGCCGCATAACGGCACTCAGGATGACCTGCTCCACAACCTTCCCTGGCACCAAAGTCAGACAGACAGGCCTGTGGTTCCCTGGATCCTCCTTCCAGCCCTTGTAGGTAGGTGTCACACTTGCTAACCTTCAATCAAGCAGGATGTCCCCAGTTAGCCAGGACTTCTGATAAATGGTGGAAAGTGGCTTTGTGAGGAGTCTTTTACCCTATAGACCTGTGTACATATGTGCAAAATTGTCATAGCAGGTTGTTAATAATTTCTTCTTAGATTATGGGGGCATCCTTCTGCTCCCTGTCTCTGTCTTCCAGCTCAGGGGTCTGGGCATTTGGAGCGCAACTGGTCTCACTATTAAAGACCAAAGCAGAGAAAGCATTACCTACCTCAGCCTTTTTCTCATCCTTGGTCTGACAGCTCCATTGGGTGGATCCCATCTGGCCCTATAGACCTGTGTACATATGTGCAAAATTGTCATAGCAGGTTGTTAATAATTTCTTCTTAGATTATGGGGGCATCCTTCTGCTCCCTGTCTCTGTCTTCCAGCTCAGGGGTCTGGGCATTTGGAGCGCAACTGGTCTCACTATTAAAGACCAAAGCAGAGAAAGCATTACCTACCTCAGCCTTTTTCTCATCCTTGGTCACTGTATTTCCCTCCACATACAACAGAGAATGGAGACTCTCTTATGTCTCCTTTTGCTGTTAAGGTATTTATAGAAATATTTTAAACTGTCTTTCATGGCAGGATCCAGGTTGAGTGCCAGCTTCTAATTTTCTCCCTGCATAACTTCACAGAATCTTTGTAGTCTCCTTTAGTGGCTTATTTCATCTTCCCTAGGTCATAGACTTTCCTTTTCACCCTGAGTTTCACCCAAAGGTCTCTGGTCAGCCAGGCCAATCTTTGTCCCCACCAACTCATCTTATGGCACACTAGGACAACCAGCTCCTGTGGCTTAAGGATTTCCCTCTTGAGGAACATCCACCCTTCCTGGACTCCTTTGCCTTTCAGGATGGCCTCCCAAGGGACTCTGCCAATTAGTTGCTTAAAGAGGTCAAAGTCTGCCCTCCAGAAGTCTGCTATAGAAGGGCAGGGTTGGGAGCAAGGTTCTCTGATGTGGCACCTCCCTGAGACAGGTTTTATGTGGTTTGGTGGGTTTTATATCACTCGCTTTATGATTTTGTTGTCACTGTTTAATTCTCATTTTGCTTGTTCTATTACATTTTCCGTATCTCAGCTTCTGGGGTTTTGGCTTTTTCTCCCTATTCCTCTTCCCATTCGAGGGGATGGAGGCGGTGAGTGAGCAGCCATGTGGTGCTAAGCCCCCGGCACAGCCTTCCTGCTACAT
>NW_008609117.1:62386-63178 GCF_000691845.1 Merops nubicus
TTCTTTCCTTCACCAAAGTTCTATTTACCAAGTAGAAGTCAGTAAAGGAACTTTGGTGTAGTTGTAAACAAGTGGACTTTCATATTCAATTAAGGCAAAAAAGTCAAAGAGGTCTGTGCTGCTACAGGTCTTGAGAATCTGTTCTCTGCCTTTTAACTGCACTTCAGTTAGGCTGCTGAGCTGCTGCAGATGAGGGTAACCAGAAAGAGCTGTCTCTGTCCCCATCCTTGGCAATGCCACAGTGTACAGATCACAGCACTACAGTCTGCTTGTGGTTCTGGAGGTACAGTCCTGGAAATGTGTGCCTCTGGATCACCCAGCAATGAAATCCTGCTTGAGGTCCAGCCTGCAAGCCAAATACAGTTTTCTCAAGTTAGCCACAGCATGCAACGTAGAGTTGAGGCCTCAGAGTGTTTGTGCTGGCTGTAAGAGGAGGCAAATACTGATCCACCATACTAAAGTCAGGCATCCATGTTTTGGGGCTAATTTGAACAGTTTGAGTGTATTCACAGCACACAGACACTTTGCAGCCTGTGAACATGGTTCATCCAGACATATGGATTATGTAGCTGTAAAACATGAACATGTGATCTGAGATTCAGAAAGTTGATCACAGTCAGACCAAGGATTATTTGATCCATCTACCCTAGCAGTTCACATCTTTATGGATCAGCAAAGTTTTCAACAAAAAAAGAAGACAATTTTATCCTGTTTTCAGCAATCTTTTGTTCATGTGTTTGCTAGGGCCTTGTACAGGACCTAGGCTAACATCATAGAATCATAGAATCCTTT
>NW_008609118.1:0-18327 GCF_000691845.1 Merops nubicus
TCTAAGAGTCACAGACCAGGGAAACAAGCCAGATGGGCATGGGATCCACCATCATCAGGATCATAGATGTCTGACAGAGCTTGAAGGAAAAAAATCCAGAGTTTTGGACATGTTATTTCATGATGGTAGCTAAGCAGAACTCTGGAGGAGACAGAGTGAGATTTTAGGTTAGACAGATGTGGAAAAAAAGGAGTTGTATGCATCCAAAGGACCTCTGTAGCTTGATGAATCATTTTATAGTATCAAAATCAAGACCTTGCTTCTGACAGAGCACTCCTGCTGAGAAGCAACTGTTCTTTCGACTGATTCCCCTGAAATCAAGAGTGGCAGAAAATAGTCTTCAGAAATGCAAGTCTATTTAAAATGTCACTTGGTTGTGCAAAGTGTGTTAAGAGATCAAACATCTACTCTCCAGCATGATGCAAACCCGTTAGCTGCATTACACAGCGTCGCAGTGAAACCTCTCCAGACAGTTCTGTGCATGCAAAGTGAAAATTGCTTCTAATTTGTCAGTTCCAGGGACGTTTTGTCTCTCCTCTCATTTTTATTTCTGTGTTTATAATAGATGGAGTCTCTGCTACGGTAGCTCACATCACCTCTGTGCCCACGTAGTCCCCCTTAGTTCAGTGGTGGCCCCAAGGTGCTGTTCACCCTAAGTCAGGGCACGGGCAAATATCCCTTGATTATTACCTACTGTTGAGTGTGAAATCAATTGAAGTCTTCAGAAATGCAGAAAAAGTGTGAATATGTTACTGATGTGGTCACAAACGACAGCACTGATCTAAACAACACGAAGACTATGTCTGTTCACTGAGCGTTGGGTTTTTTGTCTCTTTTTTTTTTCCCCTCAACATCCATTTCTTAAGAAAATTGGCTAAAAAGAGGAAAGAGACCTTGAGTAGCACACGGCAGGAGATGACAGTGATGGTGAATTCAATGGATAAAAGCTACACCGAGCAAGGCACCAACTGTGACGAAGCTTTCTCTTTCATGGACACGCACAACCTAAATGGGAGATGTAAGTTGGTTGGTTTTGTTTTTTTTTTTCTTCTTCTCTTTTCTTTTCTTTTGCTTGATGGAAGAAAGGTGCAAATGGGTTTTAAAATATTCCTCATTACTCAGGCATGGAAAATCCGTGGGACCCGGAGTTTCCCGCTGTGCAGCACATTACAGTGTGTATTCGAATGAGCAAGACAGTCAGGCATCAAGAATAGATTTCTTTAAAAATAATAAGGATAATTGAGCTTTTTTCTGGCCATCCTTTTCTTCTGCAGAAGAGCAAAGACATTACTGAAACAGCTGTAGTTTTACCTTTCTCTCTATTATGCTGAAAATTTGATATCCCTCATGCTGTCCCAAGTCCTTCAAATCCTTCCCCTGCTCACTTCTGTCTTTGTAGGGGAAATTTATTTTTTGAATGTCATATAACTTAATAACAGTGATCTGATTGTCTTATTTCCAATTCTAGATGCTCTTTCTGTTGCTTGTGCAAAGGAAGAACTCGGTGGGATTAGCTGTTCTGCAGTTTCATGAGAGAGTCTCTAATATCCTGGCTCTTTTTGGATCCACCCTGAAAAAAAAAATCAAATTTGGGATGTAAAATTTCTTCTATTAGAATTACAGTCAAGGCCTCACTCCTCTCTGGGGGTTAGCACTAAGCAAAGGCCAGGAAAAACAGTGGGGTTCTGTAATTGTTCAAAAGAATGAAAAGAGAATAACTGCATCCAAAAAACTTCCTTGGGTTTTGTAGCTCTTACAGAACCTCAGTTTTCCTTGGTTTTGAACATCTTCAGCTTTTCTCAAAGTTTGACTTTTGTTTCAAGTGCTAAGAGTCCACGAGGCCCAACTCCTACTCTTTAATAAGGTGTTTAAAACTTTGACAAAGCTCTGTGGGGTTCATACCATGAGACTTCTCTCAGCAGAGTTAGGCCCAGAATTTGCCATGTTAATTGACTCTTGAGTCACTTTTGAAATGGCTTTGAAATTGGTCTTTCCAAATCTGACTTGCCTGTCTGGTGAGGATATACCACTGCAGCTGATGAGATTGGTTCCTTCTGTGAAGACATCAAGAGGTTGGATCTTCATCTTCCATCATGATGATGGAAGTTTTCCAGTGGTGTTACTGAATGCTCACAACCAAAGCAGCTGCAATGAGTTCCTGGGCCTAAATCCTCTTTATATAAATCACTTTAAATCAATTTGAAATTATTGGCATGGCAAGTATCTTATACCACCTGAGGGGTAGAACCTCTCGTTAGACTCTCCATGGGAAATGTGGTCCCCAGAAGAAGCAGTTTGATAGTCTTGAGGGATAATCTTTGTGTAAGGTTTGTACTCCAGAGGTGTAGAATTATTAAGGTTGGAAAGACCTCTAAGATCATGAAGTCCAACTGCCAACATAACACTTCCATGACCACTAAACCATGTCCCCAGATGCCACATCTGTGTGGTTTTTGAACCCCTCCAGGGCTGGTGACCACCACCACCTGAGCCAATGTCTCACCACTCTTTCAACAAAGAAATTTTCCCTCATATGTAATCTGAATCTAGGAATGTTTGGAACATTTCTGCTTCTTACAGAAGTTTATTATCCTGGCTGCATTCTGGATCTAGCCACGTTGATTAGCTGCAGCATCCCCAACCTCAACTAATCTCTGCATCTACACCCAAAAGGAACACCTCTCTGTTCTCTCCATCTTGTGATTCAGGAGACATCATCAAAGGCAAGCAGGCTCAGAGATGTTCATTCCTAGGGTAAATGAGAACTGCCAGCATCATTTAAGCTAATTTTCATATAGCTCCATCTTAACCAGGGCTGGCAACTGTATTCCCTAGAAGATCAACCAAAATGGAAAATAAAATGGGTGAGGGCCCTCACGAGGAGTCTCACTCCTTACCCAGCAGATCCTGCCTTCTATTTTATTTTTTGTTCCCCAAATTCTACTTTTGTTGCACAAATTCCTGTTAGTCTGTTCAGAGGTATCCAGAAAGTGCCCGTGTTGACTGATCCAACTGAATTTAAGCTGTGTAGACAAGCCACTAAGACCAAATTTGCCATGAGTTTTGCTTAAATAAAAGCCTTTAATGACTCTTTGGCTCAACGTCCCATAAAATGTTGTGGTTAACTCCAGCTTGTTGAATGTATCTGTGCTTCCAACAGTGATTCACATCCTATTTGTGTGCCTGGGAACTTAATTCGTGGCATTGGGCTTTCCCAGAGGTTTTACAAATGGTTAAATGATACTAATGGAAGTTTAAATGATTAAAAACTGTTGTTAAATGGATAGTAGTAGAAGAGTAGTATCTGTGTGCACGTTATCCACCTGTCTGAACAGATCAGAAAAAAAGGAGAGGAAACAATGCACTGTAGTAGGATATTTGCATACAGAATTTACAGTATTAAGTAAACTTACTAATGATCAAAGCTCCTCCCAACAACACCTATTGTTGCCACGAGGTCCTTAGTCAAGCATCAGCCTTCAGTCCAGTCTTGTGATCTGAGCAATATTTGTCATTGCCACTCAAAATGCTTTTTCTGAGGACATTTCTTTTCCAGAGGACTGATGGAATTCAACGAGCTGCTTCATTCCCTAGCCAGCTCTGGTTTCCCCCAGCTCCTGATGCCCCTGGCCTCCAGCCACCGTGTCCCTCAGCCCCGTGTCACTGCGCTGCCTCTAACCAGCTTTGTTTCTCTTTGCAGCTGTATCTTCACCATCCTCCTTTACAATGAAAACTAACACTTTGAGCACAACAGTGCCTAATTCTTATTACCCAGGTAACTGATTTTTTTCTTGCTTTCCACCCTGTATAGACCTTTTCATAATAATTATGTGATTATACTTCTTGCCATAGAATTTTAATACCCCTATAAGCAACGTGCTGGTTGCTGACAGTAGCTTTCTAAAAGGAAACTTGGGAGCATTTATCAATCATTTACTGTTCTCTCTCTTTTTACCTTTTCTGCATTGACCTGCTTATGATGTATGACAGATCCATTTGTGCCAACTGCAATTTTAGGTGAGAACATTTCCCTTTATCAAAGTTTATTGCTGAAGTCGCTTGGAAAGTCGCAGTTCTCGGGGTAGAAATTATCTGCCAAAAACTGGAGTTTTGTGCTGAGGGAGGGGTGGTAGGCTGAGGATGCTACAGGCAGTTATCAGGCTTGATGACTATTGTCACAGTGCAAGTCAGGGGAGAGAAGAGAGAAATAATCTGAACGAGTGGCTTTGTGAGGGAATGTTTATGCACGTATTTGGAGTGACACAAAAGAATTTGATTATAGCAACAATTGAAATAGTTCCCCTCATTTTTTTTCCCCTTTTTCTCTCAGAACTGAAGATGTCACTTCTTAAAAATAGAATTATTTTCCTAACTAGGCTCTTCATGATACAGAAAATCAGACCAAATCCAGTTTGGGCCATCCCCCAGCTATCATTTCTCCCCACAGCACCACAGGGATTCTGACACGCTTGTCAAAGTCAAGCTCCAGAGCAGAGAGGGTGTTTTGAGCAGCAAAAAGGA
Organism: Merops nubicus; assembly: GCF_000691845.1. Lineage (NCBI taxonomy): Eukaryota > Metazoa > Chordata > Aves > Coraciiformes > Meropidae > Merops > Merops nubicus. The sequence continues at coordinate 4,522 of NW_008609118.1, forward strand.
TAACACAACGCTCAGAGTGTGTCGTTTATTATGCATCAGGTGTCACAGGGAGGATAGAAAACACCAGAGCTGCAGGTTAAAAACATACAGTTAAAGTGCAGAGCATTTCCACTGGGAATTTAGGAAAATTGCTCTTGTCCAGTGTCAAAAAGGGAGAGGAAACACAATAAGCATGAGGCACTATTGTATTTTTTCATGCTTGAGTAACTCTTACTGCTCTGTGGCTTGTGTTCCTTTACACCTCCTTTCCTCTACTAACTTCAAACTAGACAGGGAGATTTTTATTTTGATGATAAGTCAGAATACAACAGGGCACTGCAGCAAGAATCCAAACGCCAACGTTAATCCTATTTACTCTTTTTACAACAATTGTTACTTTTACACCAAATCTTTTTCTTTCTCCTCTTTTTTCTTCAAATCCCTGTAAAAAAAACAATATAGCACCCCTTAAATGATTGCTGCCTTTAAGTGAAACAGGCTGAAGGAAAAGTAGAGGGAAGTATGTAGAAACTCAGAGTTCAGGCAGGTGATCTTGCAAATGTCTTCTTGTGCAAGGATATTTAGCACGGTGCTTTTCAGTGTGTTAACCTGCAGAAGGAGCTTGTGTGTTTTTATGCATTATGTAAATGGAAGAAGGTAATGGGAGTGACTCTAACAATGTAATAATCTGCATGCAAATGAAATTTGCAGTGCCTTTTAACTGCCTGAGATGTTAGGAGGGGTTTTTTTTTTGGTGTGCTTTAGCATTCACACTCGATGCTTCATCCAGTAGATGTTCTTTCTGACCTTGGGGGTGGGCAAGGAGAAAAGTGTTGTTAGCAGGAGAAAAACTTTGAGATTTGCTGTCTGGGTTGTTAAGTTTTAGTTCATGGTTTCTCTGTTGAGTTCTTGGGGATTTTTTTGGTGATCTTTTGCTGTATAATAATGATGGTGAAATTATTTGTTAGCTTTTTTTTTTCCATAAGAAATAGTCTCTAAGCAAGTCTAGTAGTAGACAAACACACTCTGAATAAACAAATTCTTTGTTTCTACTAACTGTAAAATCTTGAATTAATTAGATATGGATTTTATGGTCTGCTAGAGTATCCTGTGCTTTCTCATCTCAGAAAATCTTCTAGGTAGTTCACTGTGGAAAGTGAATATTTTTGGAGCCTTACAAGTTAAAAATTTAGAACTTTTTTTACGAGTGGTGTTCCGTTCAGATCAGGTCTCTCTCCCAAAATGGGTTTGTGATGCTCTGTATGGGAGTAGTAGCAAATCAAATCAGCTATTCTTGAGTCAATATATTGACAAAATTAATTGCCACTAATACCTGCTTTGGCTGCCTTCTAATGTCCAAAGAAGTTGTAGGGTCAAGCCCCTAGTTAGAACTAAATGAACTTTCCATTGGGACCTCCTGGGAAGGGAAGAGGTCTGGTGACTAGTTGAGTTTGGTTTTCCAAACTCACACCACAGCATTTCCACATTTATGTACAGCAAGATCTGTGGGCTATTAATGCAAATTAGGAACCTCTTAGGTGATTGTGGGGGTGGAAAAAAAGGCTGATAATTAGTGATGAACTCTTCAAGTGGCACAAAAGGCAACAATCTGACTTCTCAGTTTTAGAAATGAGGAAATTTTATCACATTTGAGGGAAAACTTTCATGTTTAGCCAAATAACCTAAGTGTGTGCCTGAGTTTTAAAATAACACTTTACATAACAGTGGCTAAATATAAAGTTGCTGAGCTGGAGTGTCCATGGCTGGATGTGCATATTTCTCAAATTGAAAAAAAAAGAGTCTTGACCCAGAAAATACATTGGGCCAGGTTTCAAATACCTTCCATCCAGTAAGTTCATATAAATAGTAAATAAATATATGGTTTAAGAGGAGTTGTACAGCTTTAGGGGAATGAGTGAGAGTAGAACCACTGCAGCTGTAGGAGCTTTTAAGCTGGACAAAATTCAGACAAAATTAAGTCTGTTGTGCCTGAAAAGCTCACACCACAGTGGTCAAAGCAAAAAAACCAGAATCTATTTACCTACTAATGTACCAGATAAACCAAGCATTTTATTTAAAACCACTTAAAAAGATCAATCCCAAGGAGGGGGAAATAGTATTAATGCAGCTGTAAGAGAGAAAGAAATGGAGAGAGGACAAATGGTCTACAACAAAGGAGAGAGATGCAGAAGGAATCTCTTGGAGGGTGTTGGTCGAGGTGATGTCACCCCCACCCTGCTGGGATTCTGCTCTCTGGTGACTTGGCCTTCATCTTCCTCACCAACAGCCTGCTCTACAAGGAATTCTGTAGTTTGCAAACACCAAAAATAAAAAAAACCCACAAGTTTTCTAGCCCATTTCTAAAATCAAAAGCCACCCAAAAAAACCATGATCAACTTCCTACCCCTTTTTTTTCTGTCTTCTGTGTGGTAGTTGCCAGGGGCCATTTCAGCAGCGACATACTGCACCTACACTCGTGTGCCACGCTTCATGCCATGCATCCCAGGGTGCTTTGCAGTGCAATTTGGTCACACATGAGGCAAAACTGTCAGATTGGATGACCAAAAAATGACTCCCTTTCTTCTGCGTTGGGTCAGGTTGGCAGACTGAGAGGAGAAGTAGTGAAATGCCCAAACTCATACCCCTAAAGTCTTCTCTGGTGGTTTGGGTTGAGGTGCACAGGTCATGTTGACTGGACCCTTGCTGGGGACCACGTTTCATGTGTCTTAGTGTGAACTGGGAGGACCTAAAATCATCCTTGCAATGGGATTCGTTGAGCTTTTTGGCTTTAGCAGCAGTTTTCAGGGATAACTTAAGACCAGAATCTCACCTTTAATGAAGTGTGGTCGTGGTTTTGGTGTGTACATGAGAATCTGGGATGTTTTCACCCAGAGAATTCATGGAACTTTGCTATAATCTAACTTAGGAATGTGGAAATGCTATTTTACTGCTTCCCTTTCATACAATTTCTTTTATGAAGTCAGATTTTTAATAAACACAGAATTTTCATCAACCCCTTACAACGTTTCGTGTGCAGCCAGTGAGGAATAATTTGAATAAACCAAAGCACCACATTTACCATTTCAGTTAAAAATCAAAATCTGAGATATGGAAAATTATTTGGGTGAAATTATTTGGGTAAAATATTTATGATGATACTTGGACCTTAGAGTTTGGGTTGGTTATTTTTTTTTCTCTTGTTTTTTAAATTTCCATCCAACCAGGAGGAAAATCCTGTTGCTTCCTTAGGTAGAGTGCACTTTTACATCTGTCTATCTACTGCAGAGTCTCAGTTTTGATCTCAGTGTGAATTGACTCACACTAAGATACCTTTGGTTTCATTTATCCTGTGAAACTGAGATCAGAATCTTGACTCATTTAGGAAATCACTCTGTAAAGACTAAATTACAAACAGAAAACTACCTGTAATTATTAATGCAGTGCTGTTGCTTATTCCCTGTTTCCTTTTTCTCCTCCTCTTTTTTTTTTTTTTCCTCCTGATATGTACCTTCTTAAAAGTGCCAATCAATGGTAAGTTGCCCATTTTGCCCCATGGAAGAGATGTGGAGGGTTGGGAGAGTATGTGTCTCATCAAAACCTTAACCAGCCCACTGGGTTCTCCTGTTTGTTGGCTTGCATGTCAGTTGGCACATAACATCCCATGCCTAGTGTGGTAGCTCATGACACACCGTGGTCCCAAAGCATGTTCAGCAGCCAGTCAAGACATTTTTTTTTCCCTGATCAGATGATCCTTTGCATTTGTCCTCTCGTGGTGTGTCTCTGGGTGTCGTACCAGATCCACATTTCCATCGCAGTCCTGGCTTGAGGAAACCATGAACCATTCTGTGCCTCCTTTTATTTTGCCCACTCCAAACATTTGCTCCAAATTGGCAGTGTCAAAAAAGCAGCACGTCAGTGATCTGAGAAGAAGACAAGTCCAGTTGCATTCGGTGGGACTTGTTGAAGTTTCAGACTGAAACTTCTCTGGGGTGGAGAACTCAACGCCTCATTTAAAGCCCATGGGCAATCAGCTAGTGATGTTTAAAACACTCGTAGAGCTTGGACTGCTCTGCAAGGCTTCCATTGTAGAACCATGGACTTGGCCTCATTCCAACCAGTCTTGCAACTTCCCTGTGTCAAGTGCTCCATGGAGTTAGTGTCCCTCTGGTGTAGCCTTCACAGGCCAGCGCTGCCGATGGGCTCGCATTTCTGCCACCCCTCTAGAAATCTGTGTGGTTTTTATTTCTTTATGAGTGAAAATGAGCCAGCCCATGATGAGATCCTCTTTTTCTAGACGAAACCCATACGATGGCCAGTGACACAAGCAGCCTGGTCCAATCCCACACCTACAAGAAGAGAGATCCAGTGGACGTGCCCTACCAGACCGGCCAGCTCCATCCAGCCATCCGTGTGGCCGACCTGCTGCAGCACATCACCCAGATGAAGTGTGCAGAAGGCTACGGATTCAAAGAGGAGTATGAAGTAAGTCTCAGCTCTGATAATCTCCTTGTCCTGTCTCCTTTGCTGTTGGCTTTACCTCCTTCCTGCCTCTACCACCAAACAGGGAAAAACACTCAACCAAGTCAGCCAAGCTGCTGCGTGAGGGAAGGTGCTGGATCAAAAGGATCATCTCAGGATGAGGAGGGAGGTGTAAAAATCTTCCTTTCAAAATCTCTGCCTGCTTCTAACTGTATAAAACTTTATGCTCAAAAAAACAAGCCCAGTAACGTTCTCCCAGAACTTGCCATAATGCCACTTCCCATTGTTTCTTTGAATATTGAAGACTACAGCTTTTTTTCCAAAGTTCTACATCACAGTTACCCTGTAACATGATATTAGCTTAGAAATCAAGTTCTACAAGCAGCATTTCTTGGAATAATAATATTCATCATGCAGAGGAAGTGCACAAATCTTCAGAGAGGCCCGTAGGGCTATAAAATTTATTCTGTGGTGCCTGAACCATTTCCCAGTAGCTGGAGGCTATCTCTAATCCTCATTATTTTTCGTATGAACTTAGAGTCTCACTTTTGTCCTTTTTTAAAAATTCATCTCCTGTTTCTTCATTTCATGCTGCAGTGACCTGTTCCTGCCTGTTACCATCTTGGTTTTAAATGTTGTGACCAGCAGGACTCTCAGGTTCTTCTCTGTGGAGCTGCTCCCCAGCAGGTCACCCCTCCCCTGTCCTGTGCAGGGGGTTGTCCCTCCCCAGGGGCAGGACCCTCCACTTGCTCTGATTGATCTCCATGAGTTTCCCCTCTGCCCAGCTCTCCAGCCTGCCCAGGTCTCTCTGGATGGCAGCACAGCTCTGGTGTGTCAGCTGCTCCCCCAGTTCTGTATCACCAGCAGCTTGATGAAGGTCCACTCTAAACCTTCATCCAGGTCACTGATGAATGTGTTGAACAAAGTCAGCAGAAAAAGATCTCATTCTTTCATCTGGCAGAAAGAGAAGGGAGGAGGACAACCAGAAGTCATTGAAATTGCCTCCACCCTGTAAGGCAAGCAGCAGATTCAGGCTGGATGTGAGGAAGAAGTTCTTCCCCAGGAGAGTGGTGAGACCCTGGAATGGGTTGCCCAGGGAGGTGGTTGAGGCCCCATCCCTGGGGGTCTTTAAGGCCAGGCTGGAGGAGGCTCTGGGCAGCCTGATCTAGTGGGAGGTGTCCCTGCTCATGGCAGAGGGGTTGGAACTGGGGGATCCTTGGGGTCCCTTCCAACCCTGACAGATTCTGAGCTGTTTTAGCAGAGGACTTTAGAGCCCTAATGGCTCAATGGTTGGACTTGATGATCTTGGAGGTCTCTTCCAACCTAAAGGATTCTATGATTCTATGATTCTATGATTTTAAGAAATGCACAAGTGTGCCCTGCCCTAGAGGCTCAGTGTTCTGTGCTCAGGTTTTAAAGGTAAGAACTCACCTATTCAGTGTTGCAGGTCCTTCAGGATGACTCAGACCATTACCAGGACGTTGGTGAGTGGGTACAAGGGTGTGTACAACTTGGTTTTACAAGAGGTGGTGGGGCTTGAAGTTGTTCTTCATCACACCAACCCCATGTTACAACAATGGCTCCACTTTGGAATGGTTTCAACTGGTATTTGTAGGATTTGGCTTTCAAAGCCCATGCTCCAGGCCACTTCCAAAGTCACTGATGACATTTTTCCTAAAATGTAGATAACAGTTCATTCCCAGAAGGAGCTAATCAGCTGTCAGCTTTCATTTGTGGAGCTGACTTCAATGAGTTTGTCCCTGTGAGGTTGGTTTTTTTTTACGCCACTGTTGTTTAGAAATGCTAGAACTGAAAATTCTTGTCTGTGGAAAAGATTTGCTCATCAGCCAAAAGCTTTTGTAGCAGCATTAAGCCTAGAGGAAAGCTACAATTAATTTATTATTAAAAAAAAAAAATAAGAAGAAGACTGTAAAATGGAATTGCTCATGCAACCCATGCCATGGCTTTTTAACTACAGTGGAGCAAATGATGCTGCTGAGGAACAGTTTCCAGGAAAATCAGTTCATTTGGAGCTTTCCAGGCTGATGAATGACATCCCATGAGAGCCAGGAGGTGCAGTCATGACTAATGCCAGCAGATGAGCTACATCAGGGTGCAGCTTATTAACAGGGGCAGGGAAAAGGGACTGAAAATTCTGCAGCTGTGTCTGGAAAGTCCTCTTGATACATGGAAATTGGGTTTAACTGGGAGGAACCACAACCAGCCATATCCTTGAGGGTCTTTTTTTTTTCCATTCAACTTCAGTGTTGCTGGTTTGAAGTGAAAAACTGCCCAATATATTCTAGCACTGGGAAGATTGAGAATCTCTCTTCATGCTGCTGTCAGTTTGATACCATCCTCTTTACAAGCTTGAACTAAACAACCAAAGAACTTTTTCCTTAAAAATTATCAGAAGGATAACTGTCGAAATGAAAAGGAAGAGAGAGTTTGGCAGGGGATTTGTTTTGAATGAAGTCTCCTAGATGATTTTTGCTCTAACAAGACAGCAGGATTATCTGGTCTCACCAGGGGAAGAGTTGGGAGTCGGGAGAAATTCACAGAGGATTCACTCTGAGAATAAATCTGTGGAACCCAACAGAAAGTGAAACAAAGCACGTTGCCCATTAGCAGCACTTTGGAGGAGTGCAAGGATACAGAGAATTTAACCTCCTGCATAGTTTTAAGTGTCTTAAAATTAAACTTAATAATTAGGGTTACAATTCTTAACAATTAGGACTATGGTTCAACATCTAAGCAGGTCTAAGGGATGTTATCAATGTTTTGGGGGTGTTACCAATGCTGATCAATGTCTAAAGGGCAAGGGGCTGGGGCCAGACTCTGGTCAGTGGTGCCCAGAGACAGGACAAGGGGCAACGGGCACCAACTGGAACCCAGGAGGTGCCACCTGAGCAGGAGGAGAAACTCCTTTGGTGTGAGGGTGCAGAGCCTGGAGCAGCTGCCCAGAGAGGCTGTGGAGTCTCCTGCTCTGGAGAGATCCCAAACCCTCCTGGCTGTGACCCTGGGCACCCTGCTGGGGGTGAGCTGCTGGAGCAGGGGGGTTGGAGGAGATGATCTCCAGAGGATGTTTTTCTCCCATGCTGGGATTCTGGGATTTATGTAGCTTTAAGTCCTACTGACTCCCTGCACAAAGTTTTGGAGTAATATAAAGGGTGCAAGACAAAGGATAAAGGTTGAAAACTCATCTTTAAGCAACAACAGGCTGGCACTTGGCCACTCCCTGCTCAGCTCTGGATTAGGATAACCCACTTCAGACAGGATATCTTTACTCCCAGCATACAGGGGCTTGGGGGGACTCTGTGCTTTGCAGGATTGTGCCCTTCTGTTCCCCTTCTATCAGGAGCAGAGGTAATTTGGCTCTGACCACCAAAAAGGCTTTGGCTGAATATCAGCAGGGGAACATCCCCCAGCCTGACCCCGTTCCTGTGGTGGCTCCTGTTCCCTGGAGCAGGATCAGGCCCTGGGTGTAGCTCCTGGGTTTGTGCCCATAGGAGGAGAGCAAACCCAGAGGTGTCTCAGCAGCACAGGGGTGGCAAGGTCACTGCCTGGTGCCCCCTGTGCTCCCCAGGTGTGGAACCACCACGGGGGCACCTCTGTAAGCTCTGGGCTTCGTTTGCAGCCTGGGGGGTGTGAATGATTGGAAGGGATTGCCCAGAAATCCTGAAACTGGAGGTAAGTTCCACGCAGCTCCTTTCTGCAGTAGGTGTTTAAAATCCTTTCTATCCCCTGCCTTCAGAAAGGAGAGGGTTTGGCTTTGTTCCAGCAGCTTCTGCTGCTCGTGGGGGAGGCTCATTGCTTAGCTCCTTTCTGCAGCACAGAAACAAAAGAAAGAGAAAAGGAAGGTGAAAGTGGGATGGAAAATCTCCTCACTTCTCCTCCCACCTTTTGGGTTCAGTCTCCCTAGTTCCACAGCACTTCATATCCTTTCACAAGGACTTGTGGCTATCAGGAGGACATAGACACATAGATGTGAGTTCCTCTTTCTGAAACAGATGGACTAGCTGGGGAAATTCATCAAAACCTTTTCATTTTAAATAAGATTTCTCCTCCAGCCTGTTTTTGGATCAGTGAAAGCTGGTGCCTTGACACAAGACAGTTTCAAATCGATGTCAGAGTGTCCACACAGGAGCTTGGACTGGTTTAACAGAATCGATTTATAAACCACACCTTTAATTAAACCACTGCAAACGTGGTGCAGAGAAAGCCTTGCAAAATCAATTCCACATTCTGTTCCATGACAGGGTGTTCCGAGCTTCCATTATCTCAAAGCCAGAGGTTCCTTTGGAAAGGCAGGATTTACAAAGGGGATCCTGCTCAGATCAGCCTCTCTCCCTGTCACTAACAGGATTGGGTCAATAATGGGAGTTTTAAAAACCTTCCACCACAGAGCTTCAACTTCAAGGCCTGTCCTCCTGCTGTCTGTCTCTTGGAAGACATCATTTCCCAAGGTTTTGTGGCAGTTAACTGTTTCACTCAAGAGATAAGTTTACCCTAAGATGGTTAAACCAGGATTATTCCTAATGCAGTGAAGATTTTTATTGGCAGGATGAACTCTACTGATGATGCCCCTTTTATGGTCTCAGCTCTGAGGGGTTGCAGCAGTGCCCAAATCACTGCAGTTAAACATGTGGATACCTATGAGGATACAGGCTCAGAGGGCCTGTGGAGGTCAGGAACATGAAATACATCCTCTAATGTATGTTAAACCACTTCAGTGTAGCACTTCTTAGCACCTTTTATAGGTTGGTAGGAGTATTTTAAATTAGGTTATCTCCTCGTGGTCACTGTTCAGTTATACCCTGGGGGATCGTGGTCAAAGGTGAGCCTGAAAAAGTGGATAATTTGAAGAGGATTTGGAAGGGAGTGTTGAGAATAATTGGGGGTATGAAAGAAATCCTGACTTCATAGCAATATGCTCATTGAAGTGGAGCTTCTGAAGATGTGCAGGTAGATGTGCTGGCAGTTAGTAAAAATAAAGCTTTTCACACAGTCTGCTGCTGGCCAGGGGAAGATTAGGGGTAAATAGAAAATTATTTTGGGAAACAAAACAGTAAAAAAACCTCTCTGAAACCAGCAGAGATACAGATCCTTGATTTTGGGGGTGGAAGGTGTTGCAGGCTTGTGAATAGCAGGAAAATAGTAGGAAAAATAGGTATTTTGTTGATATTATGTTGATACAACTACTGTCAAGACCCACCTGGTGCTGCTTTTCCTGCACGTGCTCCTTGTGACTACAGCTGGCCTGTCTCCCCTCCAACCTGTATGTTTTTATTTGATACTGAGATTTAATATCTGATTTTATTTGATACTCTGCTGCACCAGCTGAGACAGTCAGTACCACGACCAGTGCAGGTTATTTTTCTATCCAACAAGAGAAATTACAAAGAAAGCAGCAAGACTCTGGAGTGTTGGGTGGGAATAGGGGCATTGGTCCATAGTGTAGCTCCAAAAAGCACAACATCTGCACCCTCCAGGACTGGGAGCAGGTAACTGCTCTCTTTCCTTCACTTTTCTCTCTCTTTCTAGTTTTGTCACAATGAGAAAATTAATTAAAAGTTGCAAAAGTAAGAGAAATAGAAGCAGAAGTAAAATAGTGGGAATTTGTTCTCTGGAAAACAGTTGGAAATCCTCATCTGTAGAGCTCATTGCTGTTATTGTTTGTGAAGTTTCAGCTGTTTAGAAGGGGCTCAGAACCAGCACCTGAATGCCCAGTGGAATCTTTAATATTAGAAAGTCACAGCAATCTGATTATAAGCATAAATTAGTCTGTAATTTAGGGTAGCATAAATTATTCTGCGTGTTCTCTCCCATGCACAAGGAAGGAGAGCCACAACTGATGGGTGTAGAAGGGTCCTTTATGTCAGACAGGTATTCCTCCTTTCTCAAAGGACTTCAGAAAACCCCAGTTTCTTCAGATTGCCATGAGATCTGCAGCAGCCTTTGGTGGACCCCAGGGAGCTTGTCCCTGCTGGGGTTTATCCCAGCCTCTTTGGCCCTGGAAGCCTCAACACTGGGGAGATCATATCTAGGGAGGTTCAAAGCAGCATTAAAAACAACCAGCAGCCATGTCCACGAAGGATGTTTGGGTTTGGAGATCCTCAGGTCCTCCAGATCAACACCAAACTGTTGAAATAAAGTCAGCCCAAAGCAGAAACTGCCCTCACTAGTGAAGAGCTGATGTTATTAGTGCCTCATCTTCCCCTGGCATGAAATATCCCTTTAATTCTTTAATGAGTCTCCTAGCAGAATGGGAGACTTGCAGTTTTTGATCAGCAAGAATCAGTTGTCAACAGTTTTAGCTGCCTGGCAGTTCATGGGATTTTGTTTGGGGTATTTTGTTTTTCAGCTCAGAGACAGCTTGCTGAATATCTGTGGCTGTGTCAGCCAGTTTGTTGTGATTCTGAGCCCACCCTTAACAGCTGTGAATTCCTCTTCTTAACAGATTTCAGATGGATGAGAAGTCCTCTCACAATTCTTAACATCTTTCCCATGGCACTGCAGTGGGGCTACCTGCCCAGTGACCAAGGTAGCCAAGGACTTTCTAAACCTCATGGTTTCCTTCTCCCTCTCTCTGTAAATGCCTTCTCCTCCAATTTAAATGAAAGTCTGTGGATATGTAGAAACAACTTTCTCATCTGGTTTTGTTTAAGCAGCTTTAATTGGAATTTATCCTGACCACAGCTGATTTGGGCAGGTCGTGGCTCCAGCAGAAAGGCTTTGGGGGGTTATGTTTGAAAATTGCAGAGGTGTGTAGACTAGAACACATCCAATATCCTTGAAATGACTCTTGGTGGTGACTCAGGCAGCTGTTTGCTCATGCTGTGACATGGATCTTTTTGGTCCTGCTCAGTCTGTGATCTCCTTGGGTGTGAATCTCCTCTTTTCTTCTTCTTTAATAGCCTGAGCTGCCTGTGTGGTCCCAGGCAGCAAGGATGCCTAACAGGAACAAGGATGGTTGCCTAATTCAGCCTGATGTTTTTCTCCATGTGAGTCCACCAGACCCAGTCTTGTATGGAAAATAAAGCTTAGGCCATGTCCTGGTAGCTTTTAGGTGCATCTTTTGTGTAGTTAAAACAGGGACTGGTGGTGTTGATGCAGTTCCAAAAGTGTTGGGTCACTCACAAGTCATGAGGTGTAGATGGTTAAGATGATCAATGAGATGGACAAACTGAATGGAGGTTGTTCTTCTGTAGGAGCTCTTTGGATCATTCTTTTGTGACTTGTAGTTAAAACAGGGACTGGTGGTATTGATGCAGTTCCAAAAGTGTTGGGCCACTCACAAGTCATGAGGTGTAGATGGGTAAGATGATCAATGAGATGGACAAACTGAATGGAGGTTTTTCTTCTTCTGTAGGAGCTCTTTGGATCATTCTCAGCCTCTCCTGAGTCTGGGAGTCCTGGTGTATGGGGTGGCAAACACAAAATCCAGCAGCAATAAGAAAATGGGCTGTAACCTGTCAATTCTCCTGGTCCTGAAGGTGCCTTGGAAGCTTTTTCTGTGTTCAGATATTTAGCAGAATATTTAATTTCATGTTTCAGCCTAGCTGGACTGAAAATCAAAGAGTCATGTCAAGCATGATAAGCACCTCTCATGTTATTCCTGATCCTTAATGAGTCTACTTAAACATTTCAAATGGAATCATTTCAGCTGTTGGATGCAGTTCTAGGGATGTGCCTCTTGACCTTCACTAACCCATGGCAATGAAGTTTCAATCTGCTTTAGAAAGTTGTGGGGGTTTTCCCATCTTGGGTCCAGCTGCCCCCAGCACTCTTTCAGAACCTAATTTTGTTCCACTTTTTCCTGATCTAGGACTCCATCATTAGGATGTTTTATTCTCTGAAGGCATGGCAAAATCTCTCTCTATTTATTCTGGAATGGGTTGTGTGAGCAGTGTCACATGAGAGCAATAAAAGGACCTTAATAAGGGATCTGATCAATATCTAAAGGGCCCCTGGGGGGCAAGAGGCTGAGGCCAGACTGGCTGTGACCCTGGGCACCCTGCTGTGGGTGAGCTGCTGGAGCAGGGGGTGGGATGAGATGATCTCCAGAGGTCCCTTCCCACCCCACCATGCTGTGACTCTATGAAGTAGCTCCCAAGTTCCAGTGATTGTTGTCACCTTGGCACCAAGCAGATCTTTGGATATCCAGAATCCACATCTGCTGAGTCCAAGTGACTAAGACAGGGGTTATCTAATTTTAACTGGGATAATTAATCTTTTCTTTCTTACTGGTTCCTCATGTTTGGATGAGAGACACGATTACTCTTTTCATAACCACCCCTCACACATGACAGTTTGAGCATGGAGAAGCTGTTACCCCATCCTCCAGCCTGTCCTGTCTTCCTCCTCCTTGGCAGCCACAGGTTGAGGAAGAGTCAAACTCTACTAAGCAGATTTCTGAGAATATATTTCACTCTGGATGGCTGTCTGGTGAGTCATTTTTGCTGAGTGATCTTGCTGTTGTGCTTTTGCTCTCTGAACCTGCTGCAAGGAGGGTTTAGTTCCAGATTTAGCCAATCTGGGCATCCTGATGGGCTATGGAGGAGCTAAATGAAGCCACTGAACTTCATTTCACTCCTAACAGGAGTTTCCAGAGGGAAATCCAGGAGAATGGCTTCAATGCTCACCATAAGAAGGTGAGAGGTTAAACTTTCTAAATGCTACAGACAAGTATGATTTGAAAGAGGGAAGTTTCTGAAGCCTCACGGGCTCTATGCTGCCTGTTGACACCAGGCTGACTTATTCATTATTCAGCTAAGACCTTGAATATTTGATCAGAATCCCTATTCCCTTCTTCAGTTAACATATTATTTACTTTGGAAAACTGCTGATGCACGATACTTTTCCCATTGCACCTGCAAAAAGGAATTGGCCCCATTTATGTGCCCAGAATAATATATAGTGCTTTAATGTTCCAGATATTATTCATTGCTTCCCACTCATAGAAACCTCCTTGCCTCCTTCATATTTTATTAGTGCCCTTTAAAAAGATGTAAAAAAATCAGTCATGTAGTTATTCCACTTTAAATTATGCAAATGACGTTAAATGCAATTATAATCTATTCTTTATTAATTATATATGCCCCCTATGTGTTTTCTATGGATTGTATTTATTCATTACAAATAATTAGGCGTTTTAGTCCGTGGCAGAGCATTACTATTGGCTGTTTGTAAAGCAAGCAGAACATCTTTCAAATCAAATTAGCATAATTTGCCTATTAGGAGTTTTCATTTAGCAGCAGTTTATCCACAGCATACCTAAAATATGCATTCTTTTCTAGAATGCATTATTTTCTATAACACATTTGATTTTAATAAGTTAAAATAGCC
>NW_008609119.1:0-1270 GCF_000691845.1 Merops nubicus
TTTCCTTATTTCAACCCATGGGGTTTTACCTTTTTTCTCCCTATTTTCCTTCCCATCCCACTAAGGGGGTGGGGAGGGGAAGGAGGTGAGTGAGCAGCCACATGATGCTCAGCTCCAGGCTGGGTCTAACCCACAACAGTCATCAAAATGTTCAGAAGGCATTTCTATGACTTCCCAGAGGCAAAGAACTGAGTGGCCTTCAGCCAAAAGCAGCACTCTTTCTAGGTGACAAATTAAATAGGAGAAGAAGACTGTGTGGGTGGAGGGCAGAGGAGGCAAAAAGAGGAGCAGAGACACATGGGAAACTCACAGGAGCAGGGCAGCAGAGATAGTTATGGACCTATTCTCAACAGAGATTACTTTAATTTGCACAAGAAAAAATGTAGGTACAGACTAAATTCAACCCAAAGCACTTACAAATCCGTAGGATGCCTGTGCTCTCCAGGGGCACCATTTTTATGCCTCTCTGAGTTGGATCCTGAAGGTTGCAGACAAAATTATTCTTGGCTCTAGCTGTAAGATCTGCGTGTGCTCTGGCTCTTTTCTTTGTAACCATTTCATAGGGAAGTGGAATGGAGTCAAATCAAGTTTCTTTTTAAGCACATTTTAATTTTCTCATTATAACCAAGAAGAAACTACAGACAATTTAAAGCATATTGTAGCAAGATGGAGTTCTGGAAGAATATTCAGAAGAAAAAGAACCTCTTTGAGATTTTCTTTAAGAAAACACGTGTGTTTTCTTCCTTTCTGACAAACTTGAACTCATCCCTGTCTTCCTATATAGTATTTTAATAATCTGCTTAACACATCCCTCACAGTCCTGTGTATATTTTTATGGTTTTAGAAGAGGTCACTAAAGAGCACAAAGAAGCCATCAGTTGTGACATGAATCTCCATCTGTTGCCAGCCCCCTTCAAGAGCTTGTCTTCTGTGTTTAAAAACATTTAGTGGAGCATTTTCCCAGATTCTTAATATGACTGTAAGAGGCCTCCATCTCTCAGCTTTCATAGCTATAGTACAAAATTAGAGTGTTCTCATGAACAAGCAAATTTCCAGTTTCTGAAACAAAATGTGGCAAAATCTGGCACTGTGAGCTATTAACACTTGCCCCCAACATCAATGTCTAAGCACCTCTTACAGTGTTATCCAGCTAGCCTCAAAAGTTACCTGTACTGTGGAAAGAAATTGCTTACAGTTAGAACTGTATTTCAGTTAACAGTAAATGTAACAAGAGCTACAAGAGCAGGAAGTGATGCAGCAGGGGGAGGGG
>NW_008609120.1:0-4291 GCF_000691845.1 Merops nubicus
GATGGTCGAGGCTCTTCCCTACCACCCCCTGGCTCTCCCCTGCCTGCTGATGAAGTCATCAAGCTACAGATTGCATAACTGATGCACAGGACTATCTTGTGTTATACTGGGAGACGGGCCAACTGCTTCCATTTATAGACAAAAGCAATGCCACGCTGCCAAATAATGGAGCCTTTGCTGCAGCCACTACAAAGGAAAAGAAAAGAAGGGGAAAAAACCCGAGAGCCAAAGGGCACGCCGTGAAGTGACATCATGGGAGCTTCCTCCATGGAGCTCCGACACACAGCTGCCTTTGGGGCTGCAGCCCAAGCCCTCAAAACTACCCCAGCACTCCTGTCCTGGCTCTCCCACACGCACGGCTGCAGCTGAGGGATGCCTTCGACCCACAGCAGTGCCACAGGAGGCTCTCTGCCCCGTGTCCTGTCCTGGTAGAACTTAGTGCCAGTTTAAAAAGGAAGAAAGCTCTGAACAGGGCCCCACCAGCTGACCTGAGCCCCACGCACCGTGCAGCAGCTGGAGGAAACACAAGGATTAGCACAAAGGTGTTGCTTCCAGTGGTGTGTGTTTAGGCGTTTGAGGGTACAAGAGTTTACCTATGCGTAGTGTAAGCTTCTTGTTTCCACTCCCAGTAACAGGTTTAAAGCCAGGCCTTCTTCATCAAGCCAGAACACCACCCTGCCACCCAGAATATTTCTTCTCCTTTCCATTTTTTTTGGAGAAAGCTCTTCTCAACCAATGATGAAAGGCCCCGCTGACATCACTTGGAGCAGCCCTGGGTTGCATGTCCCAAAAAACAGGAGCACAGCCCAGGCAAAAGGTCTCTGCAGGCAGGAGAACGTTCCCTAGCCCTGCCAGCAGAGCTGTAGGCATGTAGTCCCTGGAAACGGTGACCAGATGTCCTGGAGTGGGCAACAGGTGCTGTATTCTCAGCCTGTCTCCCCTCGGCCTCTTACACCTGGGAGGGTGCTACAGCGTGGCTTCTGATTTTTCACTCTGGCTACGTTCAACAACACCCAAAGCCACCGTGTGCTATCACAGGCTGCCAACAGCTCTCTCCTGGTAATGGCTTGTGCAGTTGGAAGTGTGGGAGCTGCAGCTCCTCCCTGAGGTCCTCACCGAGGGGCCAGCAAAGCCGAGAGGCCGGTTATGTGGTGGGGAGCGGTGCCAAGGCCTCCTCCCCTGACTCAGCTGTGCCACAGAGAGAGTTCAAACACACACGCTGGCCCTGGCTGAGCCTCCCAGGGACCCTGCCAGGACCCCTGTGTCCTCAGCGACCCGCTGGTAAAGCAGCCCAGGGACAGAATTAGAGTGCTCAGCTCCTGCGAGCAAAAGCAGGTATTGAAAGAACCATACTGCTGTTCACAGAGCCAAAAAATGACCCACAATTTCCAGATGGTCAGAGTAATACATGCAGACAGGTTTTTACAGTTGCAGGGCACCCAGCAAGATGAACTTTTGTAGGGATCTGGTTGCTTAGTTAATGCCTACATGGGAGTTGCCCTCTGTTGATAATCTGATCCTCAGTTAAGCAATAGGAGCATAAATCCTGTGTCTTCCTGCTCTGTTTCCAGGGACCTACTGGAGCAAGGGGATCCTCCACAGGAGTAGAGGGGTGATGTGTATGTATATATGTACAGTTACACACTTTAAACATAAGTGCCTTTAAAAAGAGAACAAAGGGGAGTGGAAAAGGTATTTTCCTCTTTGTCTCAAATCTTATATGCCTCTTCCTTATCACTCAGCTATGTCATTCAGTCTCCCAAATACAGCTAAAAGCAATCACACAATTTTCTTCCAGAACAAGCAGAACAGCCACCAGCTGATGCCCCAGGAGTGGGTGAGTGCAGGCAGGGAGCAGCCAAGCCTGCTCGCCAGCCCTCCCTGCACAGCCTGATGATCAGAGCCCTGGGACACGGCTCCGGCTGAAGGCCAGGGGGGGCAAAGCCCCCAGGGAAAAGGGGACTGTTCCAGGCCACTGCTGGCAAATATCGACCGAGGATGGCCGTTCTGCAGCTAGGAACAAAGCATCTCCCAAAAAGCTGAGGGCTTGAAAGCAAGATCTTAATGTGTAGAATGGACAGTGGGACACGAGGTCGCTGAGCTGCTCTGTGGTATGTGAACTAATGCAATCCCTGGATACACAAAGAGGGGAAGAGCAAACAGAAGCCAGGAGGTGGCTTATCCTGCATACTGCATTAGAAGGATGATTCCAGAATACAATCAGACGTCTACGTTTCAGACTCAGAGCAGAAAAAGAAGACACAAAAATTATTTGAGGCAGAAAGTGTCCGCCAGCGAGCGACTGAAAGAGCTCAATCCATTTAGCTTACCACAAAGAAAACTGAGAGATGCTTTGACCATGGTGTATAAAAATACCTTCACGGGGGAAGAAATCCTTTAAAGAGTTCTTTTATCCACCCGAGAAGGCGGCAGAACCAGCTACAGCGGCTGGGAGCTGCAGAAGGATCCAAATCAGAAAGAAGGATCCCGTTTCTGCACCGTGGTTTCACCGCCCATCAGAAATGGCAGATGTCCACGTTTCGATGCCTTCAAGGCTGACAGCCTTTTGGATAAACACAGCTCAGTGGCGTGACAAGGGCCTGGGAGGCAGCAGACAGCACAGCACCACCCGCCCTCGGCTCTGCCCAGCTCGGAGCTGCTGCTCCCCGGCACCCGCAGGGGCAACCAGGGCTGGGGCTGGGCCACTGGGCACTGCACCATGACTGGGGGGCTCCTGGGGTCTCCGACCTGTCACCAGGATCAAACATATTCCTCTGTTTCCCTATGCTGTGCCACAGTAAACCACCACTGCTCCTCAGTGTTCTCACAGCAGCCCGAAAGCACATTCCTCTATTCTCCCAGAAATATTTCTATTAAATGCCTTGTAATGTTGTTACTTCTGGTGCCTGGCAGGGATCTTAATCCCTCTCTCCGAACCAGGCTGCTCAAAGCAAAGCCACCTTTCACAGAATGGCACCATCTGACAGACTAAGGGAATGACCAGTCCATTCATTTCAGACTTTGGGTTTTTTTCTGCCTTGGAAGAGCCAGCACACAGGACGAAGGGACGGAATATGCCGGTTTCCAATTCCAGCTCTGGCAGCTGGCTCTGCAGAGCAGATTGCTTCACCTATTTCCTCTGTCATCCAGCCTCAGGGAGGGGCTACAAACCTCTCTCCCCGGGCCCCTGGTTGCCATGGTCTTTCATATAGTATCTGAGAGAACAAGATCCCTCTGACGTTTGACACCAGACCTCTGCATGCAGCCAATTTGTTTTCCTTTCACCTCCCTTCGCCTGCATCTCTCCTGCTCGTGTTTTCCATACCATTTATTCTTCCCATGGAACAAACAGGATCTGTCAGGCTGCTACTTCTGTGTATTTCTGTTTGTTCATCAGAGGGACTCATTTCTTCATTTCTAAAGACAAAGTAGATAACAAAGGGTTTTAAAATAAGCAACTGTTTTTCCAACACCATTTAAGGGCTAAAGACCAGCAGAAGTTCACCTCAAAGACTGCAAGGCAGAAGGGGCTGTTGTCTCACCGGGTGGCACCTGCCTCCCCATCCACCCATTTCTGCTTCAGCACAGTGGCTTGACTCCACAGATCCTTGACTCCACAGATCCTGAGCAGTGCTGGTGGGATTTGGGAACGCAGCACTTCAACAGAACGCTGCTGAACTTTGACCAGAGTAATTAAAACAGGCTCGTTTCCTCTTTCACAAATAACAACTCTGATGTTTTCTCTCCTTCCCCAAGACAGAAACCTTTGCAGGGGAGATCACACCTGCTTTTCAGTTTGGTTTATCCTCAGTTTCACCAGCTAGTTCCAAGGTACGGAGCATGACGATACAATGGCTGGCTCTGTGCACTGAGGAAGAACTGTTCATTTATCTCAAGTATTGCCTTTTATTTGCAAATTTTTATTGGTCTTGTTATTTTTAGGAGAAAAAAAAAATGGATCAGCCCAAACTAAACCCCAAATACAGAAATTTCTTTTAAAAAGGGAGAAATAAGTACACAAATATGAAAATATCAGTGAAGTGTAAAATTAAGATGAGCTCTTCTGATTTACTGAGTTACAAGTCCTGGCCCAGGCAGGCTGCAGTTCTCACCTAGTACCTGCCTGGTCACCTATGGGGCATGAACCTCGTGGTGCTGGGCAAGTCCCTGTGGATATACCCATGTGTATGGTGGGGGCTAGCACCTGTGCCACCAGCTGGCCCAGAGGAGTTGAGACCTGAGCAGGCACAAGCCCTTGGCCCTGGGGCAGGTCTGCAGGGCAGCCCGGGAC
>NW_008609120.1:4322-43220 GCF_000691845.1 Merops nubicus
CCCAGGCCAGCTTCTGATGCTCCCACCGAGCCCCTGCAATGGGAGTGAGCTGACTCTGCAACCTCACCTGCTCACCTCGAGCTGCTTGCGCCAGGGTTTGTGCTCCAGTGGAAGGGTATTTTGCAGCATCTCCTCGGAGGAGTGAACTCCTGGGGTTAATGAAGGCACTAATTTGACCCGCAGAGGGAACAGCTGCACAGACAAGTTTTGGGAGGCAAGCCCGGGTGCAGTTTTACAGCGCATCGGTTACACAGAGGTTACTCCCACGCAGGGCCCCCACCCTGAGGAGCACAGAGCAGCCCTCCTTCCCCTGAGGAGCACCCACCTGGCACTGGTGTTCCAGAGCAGGCGGTCTGAGGGGGCTGCCAACGGGCTGCAAAGCCAGCCCCTAACCGGCCTCTCCAATTTCTGAACTCCGCCCCCGAGCAGAGCTCCTGGCGGGGAGGGAAGGAGGGTGAGGACTTGAAGAAACACCAAAGTGCCCAACCGTGTATTTCAGGCACGTTCTGAAGCTGTGATTACCCCCCTGGAGGGCTGCTGCACGCAGCGGTGCCATCCTGGCGTTCCTCGGCGCGCCCACCGCCCTGAACGCCGGCGCAGCCGCCGGGGAGCCCCAGGCAGGAGGAGAGAGTTGAAAAGCCAGCCCACGCCAGAGCTCCTCCACACCCTGTCCTCACCTCCTACCACAGGCACAGCTGAGGACTCTCAGAGGTACTCAGGCTGCTCCAGAGGAGCTGCCACTGCCCTCTCGGAGCCGGCTTGGCCCCGTCTCACCAAATTTCCCAGGCACTGAGAAGCTGGTCCTGGAGTGGAGCGAGCACTGCGCCGTGTGGAGATGGCTGGACCCTGGAGCCTGTGCCTGATAGAAATTCTCCTGCTACAGGTTTTAGCATTAATCAGTGCCCCGTTTGAGTCCATCCTGGAGCAGGAGAGAGGAAAGCTACAGATAATCACAGCTAGAGAGCCCCGGGGAAGGGGGAGAGGAGAAAAATGGAAGATGAAAGCAGGCAAATGGTTTAAACAAACAGTCGCACAGGGCCAATGAAAAGGGGGAACATGGGGAAAATGACACAATAAAAATAAATGCTGTAAGAGAAAGAAAAGCTTCTAGCACGCGCAGGGAAAAAACGTGGGGCCTGGAAAAAGCAAAAGGATGAGGAAAAGATGCTCTAATGGAGCTTTCTAGCAGCAAACACGAACCCATTACCAGGCAGCCCCTTTCCTTCTAATGGCCCGAGCCTGTACCACATTATCACCTTGTACCCCATGGAGTTTGCTGGTTGCTGAGGTATTTCACAGAGCCTGGCTCTAGCCCATGCCTGGCAGAAGCTACCTCAAGTCTCCCATGGACTACTGCAGAGGGTTTTTTTTTTTCACTCTAGGTGAAATTTTGTTAAATTTCCCCTTGGTTGTTTTGTTTGAGTATAAACAAAAGGCATTTTTCTCACTTAAGGACGTTTTTCAGATCCTCTGTGCTGTGATAAATGAGATCCCTTTCATTTTTAGAAATTCAAACTTGGCACTTTTGTTGCTCCTCAGCGAGCAGCATGTAATTTGCCAAGCCTGAAAGAATCCTGGCTGAGAAATAAACACAGTGGGCCATATGCTCGCCTTCCCATACGCAGAAGGCACCTTACCTCAAAACCAGGGCAGGGCTGCAGTCACCTCGTGTCCCTGCTGCTGCCAAGGCAAAAAAAAATCCACAGAAACATTTGGAGCAAAGGTTTGAGGCTCTCACAAAGTAGCCCTCTTTGTGTGTGCCTCCAGGGAGCTCCCCTGCAGTGTCACGGAGCGTGGCTGGCTCCTGGCCTGGCAGAAGTGCTGCGAGGGGTCAGGGAGCGTGTGTGCCACGTCCCTGCTGCTCCCAGTGTTATCTTTATCGGCCCTTCCTGGCACAAGCTGCTCTGCAAGTGAAGGATCTGCAGAGCACAACTGTTCCTTTGACACAGCTCTTTTCCAGCTGGTTCCCATGGTGGCCTCACGGTGGGAAGATCACACGGCAGAAGGACTCGGGTGAAGCGAGGACTTCTTCCTGCTCCATGCCCAGGAGAAACACACGGGGAGAGACTGCCACGTCCACGTGGTACCTCAGCCCTCTGCTGGGCTCTGGCAGGTGATGAGTGTGACTGACCCAAGCACCAAAGCAGACACACTCAAACTTATGGGGAAAGGTCATCTGTACAAATTCATGCACAAATTCCACAGTCGTCCCCTGTCGGACACCAGCTTCGAAGAGCTGGAGTAAGGCCCTTGTCTGGTTGCAGGGGCTCATCCATGCAGCCTCTGCATGAGGTATTTCAGACTGAATCAAGAGCCAAATGTTTCCAAAAGGTAGCCAGCAAGACCAGGGGAAGTGGTCTGCTGCTGCAGCTGCCCAGCAAAGCCACGTTGTCTTTGCTGTGATTTCAGATAACTAGCTGGGATGGCACACCAGGCCTGTGATTTCACAAGCTTCAACACCCTTGATTCCAGGCTACCTAGATCACCTAGTTCCAGTACTTGAAACTTCTGATTTTTCCTTCACCTTGGACATGGTCTTTCCTGTTTCCATTAGCTACCTGGCCTTTGTTTTGACACTCAATCTTATTAGCCCTAGTGAACACTGAGACAAGGTATCCTGATTTGGGCTATGCCTAGGTTGTCTTTAACCTTGGCACGCTCTTCACTGCACAGTTCCTCCCTTCTCTTTGAGTTCTCCTTTATTCACATGGCTATGGAAAATTCTGCTATCAAGTTAATTTCTTTTGGAAGGCCTAACTCAGCTCGGCCTTCAGCAGTACTGCCTTTATCCTTAGACTTCCAGCTTTCTAAGGCAAAGCTTCCTTTGCTGATCAAGCCCTTATTCACATTGTCTGAGGCTTTCTGGATATCCTTGAGACCTCTTCTGAGACAATTATTTATCTCTTAAGCTTTAAACTTGCCTTTTTTTTTTCCCTTTTTTTACTTCCTCAACACAATGAATGCTTTTTTTCTTCCTTCTATCCTGCCACCTTCCTAATGCACACTTGGGTTTGCCAGCTTAACCAGCCCTCACAGCTGCAATCCCAGCTGCCTTTTTGCAGCCCTTGACCCACTCCTCCTTCACTGGAGACAGGCCTTTGCACAGGATTGTGCTGATCTCCCCCATGAGAGACTTAACAAAGCAAGACATGATCCCCCTCTCCCCCAGCTTGCTTTCCTTTGCATCCTGCCTGGCTCTCCCTTCCTGGCCTCATCAGTGCTACTCAGCCCTCCTGCTTGTCCTGGTGACCTCACTGTGCTCTGTCTTCTCATCTCTCTTGCCCTCGGCTGTCTCCTTTTTACCTTGATCTTCTCTTGCTCCTTCCCCTCCCAGCACAAGCGTGCTTTATCTTCATGCTTCTTCAAAAACAAAATATAAATCCAAAAAATCCCTTGACTCTGAGTGACTCTCCAGCTCTCACCCTCTCTCTCTTCTCACTGTCATCTCGAAGCTTATCGAGTGTGCTGCCTATGATTTATATGATTTAAACTGAATTTAGTCTCCACCTCCAACACAGATTCTTTTCCAAACTGGCTTTCACTTCTTGCCTGTTGCAGAAAGCAGTACCACAGTCTCTCATATCCTTTGTCTGGCTGCAGCTCTCTGCTCTTTACTCCAGGCTCAGTGCCACAGCCTGTCACCTCCTCCCAGTGCCACCGACCACACTTCACTGGAAATCTGCTCCTCCTTTCCCAGTGCCCCTGCTGGACTCCAGCACCTTCAGGTGCTTGCTCACTACTCACCCTCCCAGCCTCTGTGTGTCCTCGTCCCTCGTCTCCTTTCCCTCTCACTCCTATCTCTAAGCAAGCTCTCTCTTCATACACATTCAGGGACCTTCTCCACACCAGCAGCTCTCCAGACCTGCCTCTCTGTCCCCGGCCAGTTCCTGTCTGTTCCAACTAAATTCACACCCTGCCTCTGGGATCATCTCATGGCTATCTGTCAGCTCAAGCTCAACGCGGGCTCTCATCCTGCTCCACAGGTCTGCTCTCCCTCCTGTCCCTTCAGTCCCCGTGGACAATGCTATCACTTGCCTGTCACTCAGCCCACGGCCTGCTTGTCAGCCTTGCCTCAGCCCTCCCTGCAGAGTCCCCTGCCAGGCTGCTGCCACCTCACACCCTGACGGTCACAGTCCTTCCCTGCTTGCAGGGAGCCACGGGGCTGCTGCCCGAGCCACGTCCTTTGCCTGCCACCTTCACTGGGCCACCTCTCTCTCTGCAGCCCCCTCTTAGCTTCCCCTGCTTCTGCATTTCAGCCCCTTCCCTTGCTCTCAAACCCAGCTGCAGCGTATGCCACCTCATGCACCACCTCTCAGTCATCGCTGAGACTTTCCCTCACCCCACCAGGACCACTCTTTTCCACGTTACATTTTAGCTAGAAGTGCCTTCATGCTTTTCTCCCTGCTGGATTTCATTTTTTTGGGATGAGATTCTCAAAATCACAGAAATCTCACCCTGAACTCTGGCCCCAGCACAGACACATTCGTAGAAGCTTGTAGAAATTCCTGTCTCCATGATGTCCAGCAATCTCTTCTGTTTCCTTGTACTCCCTGGTATGTTTGTCTCCATGTATTATCTCTTATCTTACACTTAGGTTGGAAGTATCTGGGGGGAAGGAAATATATTTACATCCTGCATCTGCAGGGAGTCCAGCACAATGGGACTCCTAAACCGTGACTACGACTCCAAGGTGCTACTCACCACAGTGCAGGCACTTACAAACCCAATTTAAATCAGTGTACAGCTAAAGATGCTATTTTATATTCTGTAGATGCAAGAACACCAACGTTTCAATGTGCCCTTGCTCCACTTCTTCTTTTACAGGACGCAGTATTAGGATGAGCTATTGTATGCTGAAAAAGTCAGGAAATGTGAAGTTACAGTTCCCACGGCAATTGTAACTCAGCCTCACACGGCAAGGCACAAAGGTTATCACCATACACAAGAACAGAGGATGCTGAACACATGCAAAGTGACCAAATTACTGCTGTGGCAGATAACTAGGGCTTTGAACTTTTGTGCAGGTAAAATCTTAGGCATTTACTGAGCTTTTAGCATTTCACTCTAGAAACGTGAAGCCCAACATGCTGTAAACAAACATCAACATTACGTTGTAGAGCAAGTAACCTGTCCCAGCAGCAGCCTGTATCCCCCTCTGCAGAAACACAGCTAATGGCAACAAGAAATATTTCCACTGCTTCATGAGCTCTGGTAGCTGTCAACCGAGAGAGGGATCTGCCGATCAGAGAAATCTGGGAAGACATCAGCGTGTCAGAACAAGTGAAAAGACTTGACACAGAGGGCACATTTTTGTTGAGCAATTTGCATTAGCACTTCTGGACAAATTCTACATTTCACATGCAATTCACAGCCCAACAGCAGCACTGCTAATTGGTGCAGTTGCCACTCAACTACGGCGCCTTGTTTGAGCTCTCGCTAACGTCAATGAAGACTCCAGACTTCTTTGGAAAAAAATGCAGCAATTATTTTGAAGGCTTTGAGTTGGGTTTCCCCCTGCCCCCACTTTCATCCTTATAATTTCATTATCTCAGTAACGTGGAAAGGGCTTGGAATAGAAAAATGCAAACATCAGAAAGGCCCTGTTGAAGTTATTAAGGAAAAAACTCCCTGTTTGCACAGAATGACACCCTTCATTAACATGACCACTAGCCCTTACCATCACTGTAAATTTGACCGTGGCCCAGAGTGCCAATGCAAAGCCACATGTTGATCACAAAAAAATAACAGTAACAGGCAGGGTAGTGGTGGCTCTGAAAACCCCAGACACCAAACCAAGGCTGTGCTCTGCGCTTATCTGAAACGCTGAGGGGATGACAGAATCTCTCTGCTTCCTCTTAGGTGGTATGAGAAGTTATTTGGCTGAAAACAAGGCAGATCTCTCATCCATCATTCTTTATCCTTTGCAGAATCGAGTCTCCTGAGAAAAGGAGAGCGCTTCCATGCTGCTGCTCAGGCTGCTCAGGCAGCTGCAGCTCCACTGAAGGAAGGTTTGGCTGACTCCTTTTCATAACTTGGAGGGTTATTTTTAGGCTGTGTTTCCTTTAGGCCTCTACAGTGCAAAATCCAAAAGAGCTAATGGGATTGGCAGGTGCATAGATTACTGGTGACCTCCTCTAGCCCAGCATTCACATTTTCTTACTGCATTTTTTTCACAACGTACAGTGAAAAAGGGAACAGCCTAAAATTAAAGATCTTCCTAGCCGGCCTCAAAGCCTTTTATATTCAAACGCTTGATGAGTAGCTAAAGATGGCACAGCACCAGGAAAACTGCACAGGTGCACCTAGAGCTAAATACAGCTAAGTCTGAAGAATTTGATTTTTAATGGAGTATGTTGGTGGCATCTCCACAGTCCAACACACATCTGTAACTTTTGTTCTGACCCTGACCCTCCTGCAGCTGCAAGAATCCCATCCCCTTTCTTCCTTCCCTTGAGGTCTGCCTGACCCCATCCTACTAAGGGTCCAACCTCCCTGTTGTGGATGTCCCAAGCAAAAGCCACATCTTACCCACAGCTCCCAGCTCTGTTCTCCTCAGACAGATGAAGTGAAGCTGCAGTTAAGCTAGTGTCACTCCCAGTCCTGACCAGGAGTGGGTCTGAGTCCTGGGTGCTGATGTAGTTTCGTTTTCTGCAGGGAAGCACAAACCAGACTGTTGGGCAAACTCCTGTAATACACCTTCGTGGTGTAAGTAACTCAGCCTGGGCTCCCCTCTGCCATACCCTGGGTTACAGGCACAGCCGCCACATCTCAGGGACTAAATCCTGATTTGCAGGCCCAATTATTTTGAGTACAACTGCACAGTCTTCTTGGAAATTGTTGCCTTGCACACCTCCCTGCTCCCCAGGCTGATTTGGTGGCATTCAGGGAAGCAGGGGCTGGCTGGGAGCTCCGTGGGTGCCCTGTCCCAGACACGGGACCCAGCACTGCTCCAGAGGGCACTTCAGCCCAGCGGGGCTCTCCTCTCCTGGCCCCCCTCGGAGCATCCCTGCAGCATTCACCCAGCAAGGCATGAAAACAGGGAGCCCCTGGAATCTCCAGGGATATGGGTTGCCTTCTTCCTTCCAGCTACTTTATCCTCTGCCTGTGTTCAATAAACAGAGAGCTGATACCTCCAGCCATTCACAAAGAGAAGCAAGCAGTGCCCCTGTGAAGCCAGAGGCTCTACCTCCCAACAGCAGAGCAGGGCTCCAATTTGCTAACACATGGTCTGGCCGTCAGCTGTGAGTCTACAAAACCTGCAGAAGACACCTTTGGACCTCTTCATATCTTATTTCTGACATATGGAGGGAATGGGGAGTTTGCAGCTTCCCACCTGCTTAAATACAATTCACTACAAAACATCAAACAGATGCATTCAGCCCTTTGTAGACATATCATTACCCCATGTGTTGGTGTAATGCACATCTGTAGCACGTTGGCAGTACACCTAGTTAATGTGTGGGAGACTCCTAGGTTCAAAGCCTCCAATGTTTCTTTTGTTCTCTAATGAATCCTTCTTTTGTTTAGCTCCCCCTCCCCTCAGGTTGTAGCTGTAACTCTGTCATTAGCATCTTAAAAATCTTTTCCTCCAAAACGACCTACAACGCTGCAATAAGCTGGGAACATACTAGGAAGCACCTAAATGAATCATGATTCTTACCTAAGACAGGTTTAACAGGTCTGGGTCACTGTTTTCAGCAGTAATGCTGCTTAGTTAGCAAACTCAGTCACCAAATATTCCCCTAAAAACCAGGTGAGGTGTGCCATGCTCCAGCTGGTTAGCTAGGCTCAGGATGTTTCAAATAACAGATGCATTCATGACTGCCAGGAGTGTCATAATTTTTGTGAGTCTCTGCAGATCTGTGTCTGCTTCTCAGTGTCCAAAAATCAAAGCATTCACACTCCTCCAGGGCAGCCCACTGGAAATGCTGAGCTATATCCTCTGTGGAAACATTTAGTTGAATTTTCACTGGGCTTCAGCCTAATGCCCCCAAACCTGATTTTCTAGATACTGTGTGAGAAAACACACATGTAACACTGAGATATCATCTGTGCCACACAGGCTGTGGTGGTGTCCTCCAGATTCACTGTCCCTCCCAACGCTGGCATCTTCCTGGGCTTCAGTAAAAGGAACCAGGTACCAACAAGTTCTTGGAAACAGGTAGCAGAAGATGCTGATGAGAAAATGTTATCACAGACAGGCACGAAGACAGGAAGACTTTTCTCACGTTTCAAGAGCCATTTGTCTGTGACTGAAAAGCAGTGGGGGGTTTGCCTCTAGAAAAATGCCAACCCAATACTCACAGAGTCACTCCAGTTCTTTCCAAAGCCATCAGACCCCTTCTCCAAGACCACTGGGGGGCTACTAGTGATGGCCAATGGTCAGGATGCTGTTGGGAAATCTCCCCTGTGAGAAACCCAGTGGCAAGGCAGGAAGGCCACACCACTGGGAGAAGCAGCAGAACTCCAGAGTGTGGTGCTGCTTACACCTCACAGAGATCTCCATCAGCTTAACCACGATGCTCATGCTTCCATGTGCTGTGATCTGAGTAGCTGTGCACCCCAGTACAACAGATCAGCTTCATAAAGGTTTGTGATTCTTAGCCATTATGGTGATACGTGCCTAACTTCATCAGATAACTCCAAATTGTAACAGATTTCAGCATTCAGTTTGTCACTGCAAAAAAAAAATGAGCTCCTTAGCAAGCACAACACATTAACAACATCTATTGTTGCCCTATACTCATCAATTAGCATTATTATCTTTATGGAACTGTAAGTGGCATGTTTTCTTTGCTGGCTTCCTTCCAAAATGATCTGTTACTCTGAGCTGAGGTAGTAGTATGTGTTCTCACTGCTTATGATGAGACATTTCTCTCTTAAAAAATATAAACACAACTCCACCTGAAGAGTGGCATGGTGCCAATGCCCAGGAAAAAAGGCCCACCATAAATAAACCCCATTCCTCCTTTCCCTGACTTTTCAGAAACAGTCCTGCTGCAAACTCCAGCTCTTTTGGCTAGCCACTAAAACCAGCAAAGACACAAGCCAAGGCAGAGCCCCAAGCCTTCCAAAAGCTGCTGGGGAAGTGGTACAGGGAGCTCCTGGGGTGCCCCTGCCCTGTTCCTTCTCAGCAGAGTGGGAACCTCTGTCCCATAGCTATCTGCAGGGGCTGCAAGTGCAAAACCAGCCTTGGTTAAAACTCTCCTGGTACCAAACTCCCTCCTGAAAACCAAGCAGCACCACGCTCACCCAGATCAAGAGCCAAAGGCAGCTGCAGGTGAGGAAGGTCTGCTGCATCCTCAGCAGGTGCTGGGCACGGACACAGCTGCTTACAGAGAGGAAATAGCCAAAAATTGACAACTGCAAAATCAAGGTGTGCAGCCTGAAAGACTCATTAGCTTTTTTCCTCCCCTCAAAATATTTTCTTACGGCCTAAAAATACACCCTGCATCTTATGTGACATGAAGAGGAGCGCGTTGGCTGCTAACAGCCACACCATAACAAAATCACAGATAAAAGTCAGGAAGCAAAGATATTCCCATTCCAAAGCTTACACTTGGAAGGATCACTCCGAGTGTGCAGCATCAGTTGGGCACTGGAGCTAGGAGGAGAAACGAGCCAGCATTATGTGCCTCATTTGTATGTTTTTGCTGTTATTTTCCCTCACTAATCTTAGACTGCCTCAAAATTTTTGCTTTGTCAAAGGCTGTGGCCCTGCTGACCAGTACAACTGAAAATCTACACAGTTTTTCTGAAGGCAAAGGATGAAAACCTTCATCTACAACATCTCTGGTAGTGTTGTCCACAACAGTTATCGTTGCCTACAGGATGAAAACGTTCATACAGGATGAAAATCATACAGGATAAAAATCTTCACCCACATCTTTGGTAGTCAGAGCTGAGTGCAGTGCTGCCACGCAGGTCGCATGGTCTTTTCTACAGCACACAAACAAGATTAGAGCAGAAAGAGGTCCAAAGATTATTTAAATGCCAAAGCAAACTTAATTGCCTAATTAATTGCCCTAGGCTCCACCTCCTCCGGAACGATTCGACCCGTTCGGCACTGGAAAAAGCTCGTGTTGAGGCTGCCCTTGTTTGTTTGGCTGCGTGTCAGCCCGGGAGGGTATATTTAGCCTCAGTGCACTCGCAGGATTGCCTCTCGCAGCGCAACAGGAAATCTCTGGAGTCAAAGCTAAAGATATCCCTGCGCCCTCGGAAACTTACAGCCAGCTGTAAACGCGGAGCCGCGCCGGTCGGAGGGCTCAGCAGCCTCCTTTTCAATGAGTGAGGAGGCTGAATTAAACACTTCACCGTGCCCAGTCCCTGGCAGGCAGGGTGCACCCACCGAGCTAAAAACAGCAGCAGAGGAGGCTCTCCTCTTGCTGGGATGATAGGGAATTGAGACATCGAGTCCCCGTGCCCAGGCTGGCGCTCACGGGTAGGTGGGAGGGGGAGAAACCTGAGGAGGGGTTGCTGAGGACCTCACTCACAGGAAGAGTTGCTGAAGGAGCACAGAGATCTCCTGCTCTGAAGCTTTCAGAAATTTTAACAGCTGTCAGACCCGTTTCCAAAGAGATAAATCATAAAAGAGAACAT
Source organism: Merops nubicus (assembly GCF_000691845.1). Lineage (NCBI taxonomy): Eukaryota > Metazoa > Chordata > Aves > Coraciiformes > Meropidae > Merops > Merops nubicus. The sequence continues at coordinate 14,922 of NW_008609120.1, forward strand.
CCCTCCAACAGAGGTTTTCTTTTTCAATAAAAAAATGTCGACATGGGTTGTGGCACCAGTTCCAGGGCAAGTGAACAGACAGAATCCTTTTCTTTCAGGCTTGCCTGTCCGTTATGTTTTTAAGGGCCCTTTTGCCTGATGCTCTCATGGCTCCTGAGCACATCTCTCCAGCACTGGGTGAGCTCAGGGCACCTCGGCTGCAGCCTCTGCTAACGCCTCAGTCTCAGAGGAATATGTGACTCAGGGGAAGAATTGACTGAGGGGACTTTTGTGCTGAGAGCTGAAACGGTTGAAAATCAGCCTGAGCATGGAAACTCATGGATGGCCACAGCGCCAGCACACGGGGAGAGCACCTGAAGGGGCCAGTGGTTCTGTGAGGGGATGCCAGCCAAGTGCCTGAACAAGTCTTGCTTGGTTCAGTCACCGAGCAGGTGGAAAAAAGCCACCACCAGAGAAGCCCCAGGAAGAGAGGGCCTTGTGGGGAGCTGCCCTGCAGCATCCCCTTTGTGTGGCCCAATGTACAGGCTCCTGGTGGCGTTTTGTAAAGCACTGGGCTGTATTAACTCAGCAGAGCTCTGTGGTATGCAGGATTAGGCCCTTCTACTTCACCACAGTTAAGGCATGAATGTGATCCAGGACCACTCTCTCCTGAGATAATGAAAAGGCAAGCTGTAAAAACAGCTCTTGCTTTCTGTTAATGAGTGCTCCCTTACTCCAGCTTATCATTGTCTCTCGAGTGACGGCCAGCTGACTGTTTGCATTTCACCTCAGCTTTGGGAATGCTTTGTACAGTCCAAGCCATCTGAGTCAACCAGAGCATACCTCTCTGCTCAGGGACAGGACAGCTACGTCTGTTTAGGAAGCAGAAAGGAGTAAATGTAAACCAGACATCCCTCTGTGAAGGGCTCCTTGGGATGCCACGTGTTCTGTCAACAGCTGTGTAAGGAAATACCCCAGCCTTACAGCCTTGCATGCTGCTGATACCAAAAAAACAATCAACTTTGTTAATCTACATAAGATTAACTTGTTTTCTTTCAAGTGAAAAGCCACGGGTGCCGCCCTGCCCACGGCTGGCAGGTCTCAGTCAGCAGACTGACTCCTTTGCCTCCAGACAGGCCATTAACCTGCAAAGAAGTGGTAGGTAGGCGGATGGAGTCTTAAGAAGTGCACAGAAGTTGTTTTTATTAACCCTACACAGGGGAAGACTGGTTGTAAGGCTGGGGGGTTTGGCAACCTAGCAGGTTTACAATCTGGATGTGGGGCAAATTGCTCCCCTGCCCCATGCCTCAGCACCCCCACCTGTACAGCTGGGACGACGACGGCTCCTCTGGTGTCACCAGACTGCCCTGCCCAGCATAGCAGCTGGGATCCAGGGAGCCACAGTGCCAGCACACTTTACTTACATCCTCAGGGAATACATTCTCTCCAAAAAAGCCCAGAATTCTATTCCTTGCCTGCACACACCTGAACAAACGAAGAGGTGAAAATCTTACTCGCAACAAAACACAGAAGAAAAGAAATAAATTTCTCAATTCTGTTCAGCTCTTGCCTCCTTTGAGCAATATTACTACAAACACGGGTTAAGGAGCAGGCAGGAGGTCACAGCAAGCCCACAGCAAGCTGCTCCCCCTCTTTGGCAGGCACAGTTTTGGGTGCCACAGGCCACCAGGCACACATCCAGCCCTCGGTTACAGGCGCCTTTGCAGTGCCAGGGCAAGGCTGGGTCACTGTTTGCAGATTTAAGGGGTGATGCTGAGATGGGGGCTGAGTCTGGCCATGGCTGGGTGCTGAGCCTGGCCGTGGCTGGGTGCTTTTGGCTGCTCCCACCACGGTGGTGCTCGCTGGAGGAGCTGCAAGGTGGTGCCTCTCAGGCGTTATGCTACCAGCACTGGCTTATTGCTGAACCCATGAGGGGAAGCAAAGCTCAGCAGCGAGCAGGAGACCCCTCAGCAGGGAGGAACCCTGCAGAATTCCCACGAGTGGAAGGACTCAAGAGGTGTGGAGCCCTCCCACTCTGCGGGGGCAGCTCCTGGGGGTGGTGACAGCTCCGCAGAGCAACGCGCCACAATCCCCAAAACTTGCCGTGCCAAGTCATGACCTGCTTGGCAGACGATGGGAGTTGAGCCACGGTCCCCCGAGGATGCACCAGATGCTTAGGCTGCAAAACCACTGCTTTGGTTAAGCTGTCTGCACTTTCTATTATGTGATGTACTTTGAGCTAAAAGGGCTCTCCTTGGATAATCCCGGCGCCCGAGCGCCTTGCCGCCAGGAGAGCTCTCCAAGGGCATTGTTTGGAGAGGTGTCACAGCCCAGCGACAGCATCACAGGAGGCAGAGATGGAGAAGATCACCTGGGCTGTCTCTCAGCCTGCACGGGCTTGCTCCCATGAGGACTTTTTAGTCCAACAGGCAGGAATTACTGTAACGAGAGAAGCTCACGGCACATCAATGCCCCTTACAAACGAGGAAGAGCCTGGGAAGAGGAGGTGATCAAGAACTTTGTGATCTATGCCCGTTAGCAGACAGGCCCTTCTAGAGGCGGCCTGGAGAGTGTTCTTGTTAAAAGCCAAGTGGATGAGTGACATTAAAAAAAAACCAGAAAAATAAAAAAAGATACGTGTCACTTTTCCCCAGCTCCCCCCTGGCTCAGTTCAGACAATTACAGCTTAACTACCAGGGTTAAGTTGAAGCCTTCCACAGTGTCAGAACATAAGGCAGTGAGGGACACTGTCAACCTCTTCAGGTATTGAAATCTCACTTATGAGAAGGGAAGGCATTCTCTCTCAGCTCGCTCTTGCACATCTGAAAGAAGCCAAAGCAGTCACAAAGGGACAATGTGGTGGGTGTTTTTCAGAGTAGCCTTTACCTGTGGTCTTTCATCCTCATGGCTGCTGGGAGAGGAGCCTACTCAGAGGGCTCTCTGGGGTAAAACCCTTTTCCCAGCTGACAAAGGGGAACGGTGCCTTCCCCACAAGCTCTATCAGAATTTTCCCAAGCAAGTTCCAGCAAAGCTGCCACCACATCACCCACAAGCCTGCCAGCTCCATGCCCTGTGGGTACAGGCTAAACTGGCAGCGTCACCACCCTTGAAGTCACATCCCTGCATGTGCAGTTGATGCACTCCCTGAAGCTGCTGCTTGGCACTAAGAGAGGGGAACGTGGGGCTTACCTTCCACTTGAGGTGCCCACTCACAGGCACGAGGTGCCTCAGAGCTTCACTCAGCTCTGAAGTGCTCTCGAGGCATGGCAGACACCTCTCGACGGGGAAGGTGCAAGGTAGGTAAGAAAGTGGCCTGAAAGGTTCTGCAGCCTGGGAGTGAAATGACCTTCTCACACTACTGAAGGGGCTAGGGAAGTCATCAGGCTTCTAATGACTTGTAATGTGCCGACCAACACCAAGCTATAGGCACCCCTGGAAGATACAGCACCGTGGTGATTGCTGCCTCTACAACAAATCCTGAAAGGACAGGATGCTCCTGGTTTCTGGAGTTCTGCAAATCTCAGTGATGCAGCACTCCTGTTTCAAAACAGTGAGCTGGCCTCTCCTCCCTCCACCAGATAGCTAAGGAGAGAAAATAATACACCTGCAGTTGGTTCTGCCCCAGGCTTAAAATTTTACATCTGTGGAGCACAGAGACTTGCTTAAAACCCACAAGAGCTGATGTGAAACGTTCAATCACCTGACTCCAGGAATCAAGGTCTTGGGCCAAAACTCAATGGACAAAATGCCAAGGGGTGACAATGTTCCTGCTCTGCTTATCCCTGGCCAGGTTCAGTGAGGGATAAACAGAAGAGACATTTTCCACAAGGAAGCCTGGGAATGCAGAAACTTAAAAGTAAATTATGTAGAAAGCTATTCAATTTATTTCTAGCATTGCCAGCATAACTAAATGTTACGATGGCATTTAGTCATGTTTAAATAGGGAAGAAGGTTTTGCTGTTTAATACCATTTCTTAAGACCATTCCCTCTAGTGTTTAAGTGGTTATCTGGAGCACTAGAAGTCAGAAGCCAAGAGGCAGCCCTCTGCTTGCCCAGAATCACACCCACACGACAGGGCCACCATCCCCACGGTGCCGAGGCGTGGGCAAAGTCATAGGACTTCCTCCACACACAGGTCACCACTCTCAGAGCAAAATCTGTTCTTGGATGCCTGCACAAAGTCCATGCCAAAAGCAATGGACGTGCACGGACGCTTCCAAAAAACAGGCTCTGGCTTCCTGAAGGGAAAATTTTTGTTGTTGTTTGGTTTTCAGCAAAGGCCTCTTTCCAAGGGCACAGGGAACCACCCTTCTGCTAAACAACAAATGACAAGTGTTTCCCTCAACCACACACATGCTCTGTGGAAACTTGAAAGGATTCATTTGGGAAAGCAGGGAGGGACTGCACCGAGCCCTGGGAGGAAGGTTTTATTTCTTTTTTCTCCTGTTTCTCATTGTTAAGTCATCTGCCTCCCCTCTAGACCACAGTACAGGCAGCACAGCTTTAGCTTTGATTGCTGTCCTCACACATTTCTGCTTATGGGGTTCACTTGGCTACTTCATTTCCTGAAGCAAACTCCACACTTCCCAGGCTGGTGGGGGACCCTTGGAGATGCAGCAGTAAGTAATAACCCTCCATGCAGAAATGGCACTTGTGAGGAATCTTACTGCTGCATCCACTTCCAGTGCAGAGAAAGGGAAGGAGCAGCTGGCTGAGGGAAGGGGGAAGAATAAATTTATACCTTCCTGTGGCAGCAAAGCCACAGTAATCTTCTGTTCAAATCTTCTACAAGATGCTTCTTTATGCTGACTACTTTCCACCCACTCTCAACAGCTCCCTGTTTAATGCACAGCCCATCCTTGCCCTCTCCTGCTTTCCAACAGTAGCCTGCAGCAGTGCATAAAGTGCTCCCAGATTCTCAGCTGCAACACATTCCCTTTTTTTTTTCTGCAGCAGAAACATCTGTTTTCAGGGACTTAACATGCAGGCACACACGTGGCCCTCTCCTTCACACCAGCTCTGCTCAGACATCTTATCCACTGACCCAAATTGAATTTGTACTGTACAAACCGGTCCAGACAAAAGTCAACCATTAACCCCAAAACAAATCATTATTGTTGTCACCAAAAAGTCTTCACTTTGACCAAAAACACCTCTCAGAAAGTCTTTACTTGTATCATTTTGATACACTGTGAAAACTGCCTAAGTAGGTTTATGATGCTCAGCATTTTTAAACCTTCTTATACCAACAACTACCACTTTTTTTTTTTCTGTAGAAAATGTGGTTTCTTAGAAGAGGCCATTTCAGAATTTGGGGTGCCGGGAGGGACAGGAGAGCTCAAAGTCCTGTTGCAGTACTGGGGTGACCTCTGAATAAAAAGCCTCACTCATTATTCATGTTTGTGGCCATCCTCAATCACTGGCTACAGTGTTCAGGCCCTTAAACAAGTCCCTGTGTCAGAAGACAGACCTGTGCAGTGCTGTGGTCAGGCCGAGGTTACTGAAAGGTTCAGCACCCCAGAGTGCTGATGAAAAACAAGCACCAGCATTTCTTTACAGATCCACATACCCACCAGTTTGGTTTTATTTCTGTCCGCAGTGGGCTCTTCCATCTATATAGCCTTTGAAATATGAATCTGTAACTTTATTTTGGGGGACAGTCTTCAAAATTGTCTGTAATCAAACGTCATGCTCTCGAGTTTATTTCAACTGCTGCTCCTTGACTGGGCTAAAATAATGAATAATAAATAATGGTGGCAGCAGCAGTAACAGCAGCAGCTGCAGAGAGACATCCAGACCCAATCCATACTACAGAAAGAAACAAGTCGTATCTATTTCTCTCCTTCTCCTTTAATTCCTTTTCCCATTTTTTACCCTGCATTCTGCTGTCGTTCCTGTCCACTTTATCTTTTGCTTCCCCTGCTTCTTTCTGCAAAGGAGTGAGGAGGTCTCTGAGAGGTCAGAGGATTTCACCACATGAGCCCTCAGCTTATTTTAGGGGCTGCCTTTTACTGGAATATGTAATTAAATTGTAAGCACTGGGTAAGTCGAAGGTGTCCCTCCCAACCTGTGCTCTTATTTTCCTGCAGCTGCTATGCCTTTTGGGCCCCTCCTAGATGGGGAGGACAGATGTCTGCTCAGAGGATGTTAGTCAGCATACCTACCCCACTGGACACCAGTCCAGTTTATTATTCTTCCCTCCACCCCCTCGGACGCCGCGGAACCGGGAAGCACAAGGAAAACAGTGCCTGAGGGATGAGCACACGCCCCACCATCACACTCCTCCTCCCGTGAGCGCTGGGGCTCTTCTCCACAGAGCCTGGGCTGCTGACAAGTCACTTTTCCTTGGCCAGGCACACAGGAAACCACCAAGGTTGCACTGTGGTCTCTCCTGGCTGACTTATCCCTCACACCACGATAGGAACGAATGGCTCCTACTAAGCTAATAAAACCCCCGTGTGCAGGCACGTTAGAGCTCTGAGGGAGGAACACAGCCTGTGGAGGCAAGAGAAAATACTTCATAGCTCTGAAATGCTGGTGAAAGAGCAAAGAAAACAGTAAGAAAGATGTAGCTGTCTGTCATCAGAGGCTGCTCCAGCCCTGAAAACCAGCCATCTATCTGCTCGCCCCCTCTCCAAATGTGAATTCAAAAGTGAGTGTCAAGAGAATGGCTCAGTGAGGGCTTTTAGGGAGTGAAATACTAAATCTGTGACTTCCACACAAGGTGCAGGAATAGTCCTGTGTGATCTGTACACCAGGCTGGTCACCAGGTCTTTGTTCCCTAAAGCAGCTGTGGGGTAACCTCACACCTTGGAGGAAAATGGGTGATTCAGCCTGACCACTACACGGCCTCTGCCTGTGGCACTGAGAAGGCAACGTGCAGTCTTGGCTGGGAAAACAGGGACATGATTTCTAAAGCATGGCCTCACAAAGCGCTTTCACAGATGGGCAGGACTTGAACACAGAGTTGTAGTTAAACACCAGGACTGGGTAGAAGTTTCTTTTGAGACTTCTTTTCCCTGGAAAATTACCATTTTAACTGCATAACATTCATCACAACAGGTTTCTGTTTTCAGGGGAAAAAATGAATAAGTTTTGCCAAATACCAGGGAAAAAAAAGTGCTTAGAAAACAGAACACTTCAGACAAATCTTCCAATTTTCAGCAAAAACACTTTCACGTTTTTCAAGAAGAGTCACCAGTTTCTACAGAAGGAAAAAACCCACACTCTATCCAGCAGTACTCGAGGCCAATTTTTGTCCAGTGACACTCCCTTAAAGGCAACCTTCTGACCAGAGTCAGATGGATGGCTTCGTTGATGGCTCAGCATTTAACCTGATCGATCACTGTACACAAAACTAACCAAACAAAACAGCCCTGTGCAAACTAAAGAGCACTTCTAGAAAGTAAAGCTTCTTTGGAAAAGTTGATTCATTTTGGGACAGAAGTGCATCTGTTCCATAACAATTTATGAATACTATAAGTTGACCTAGTTTATTGTAATGCTTGTTTTATAAATGTGCTCATTTCATTAAAGGCTACCAAAAAAACCAACCAGGAAGGAAATGAGTAGGTCTGACAAGCCATCCGTTAGTAATCGTGGGTCTGCTGAGAGACAAAATGTGCATTATTAGCACTGAAGATGCTACTGCCTGCCTTTAGCCAGCTGACAAATGGTTTGGAAAGTACTCCACACAAATCAGGTGAGAACAAGGACAAAAACTAAGGAAGTTCAGAAAGGGAATCTAGGGAGAGAAAAGGACTTGCTGGGGGAAGAGAACTGGGAAGGACATCTGCTGGGATGTCCTGAAAAAGTCTACCAATGGTACTATCTGCTGGAGAGGTAGATACCCATGCACCACTGATTTAAAGTACATTCCATCCGGAGGGTCTCTCCCTGCTGTTAAAATAAAGGGAACTCTGTTTGCCACTGGCCATGTGCTTCTATGATGAAGAACCAGATTTGTCCAAACTCAGTCCAGTCCAGCTGACCACCAGACTGCAGCCCACTGTAAGAGTAGGAGGGTATCAGACATGAGTCTTGGGAAAGATAAAGGCTTGATGCTCAAAGCCTTGCAAGAAAGACTTGAGAGAATCCAGGAAGGGAACAGAGGAGTTACTAGCTCTGTCGCTGTGCCAAGTCTCACTTGAGATTTGGAAGCTTCAAAGAGTTAAATGTCCTGACAGTGTTCCATGTAATAAGTGTACTGAATTACTCTGAAGGACCTGGAGGAGGGGAAACACCAGCCATGTTCTGGGGCAGACCAGGAGATCTTTGCCATCACACGTGGCTTTTATTGCACATTAGGCAGGCTCATAGAAGTGGTTCCTTTTCTCAATACAGAACAGCAGTTTTGTGAACTGTTTTTCTTTTACAATGACAGCAGTCTAGAATCAAGTTATGGTATTGATAAGTTACCTTTTGAATCCAAGCAATGCAAACAGCAAAAACAGGTAACGCTGCCCCTTCCTCCCCACCACAAGTGCTTTTCTCTATAGACACACAGATGCGTGTAAGAATAAAGCAACAAAAATGATCTTAAACTTGAGTTTTTTAACTATTGAGCTGGGGGACTTGTCCAATGGCACTCTGTTTATCTGATCTAGATTCCTAAAAGGAAAACGCTGGAGTTGTTTGGTTTAGATTTTTACCAAAAAAAAAAAAATGCAAAGAAGAAAAAAAAATAAAAAGAAGAAAAAAGTAACACGCCTGTGCCGTAGAAATGATGAAGACAGTCCGCCAGAGCAGACAGTGAGAGACCTGGCAGCTCTCTCTGGCTGCGTAGCTCAGTGTGACTAACACGACCAAATGTCAACACGCGCTCCCTAAGCCCTGGCCCGGACTCATCTAGCAGCAGCTACGAGGGGAGTTTCTTAAATCAAACTTCCAACAGTGACTTGATGGATGCGCTGCCCCAAGCGGCGTGGAGCACGGCCATCCAGCGAGCTGACAAACAGCCCCATGGCTCTGACGGATCCCCCTGCTCCTCTCCCTCTCTGGACACGGCGTCACAGCCCGGGGACCTGCTGCAGAGCCCCGGCCTGCACCGGAGCGAAGGGCTGTAAAACCACTTTGCCTCCTCAGCTGCAGCCAGGCTCTGCTCTGTGCTGCTGAACGCCTACGTCCCTGCCTCCCGGCTTTCCACCACGGGACATCCAAAACTGACAGGTGCCTCTGCAAGCGGCGCAGAGGGGAGCAGCTCTCAGCTGCCACAAGCTGCAATTGCTGGGGAGTGTTTGTCAGGGTGGCTGGTGGCAGACCTCTATGTAACTGGAAGTGAATGGGGCTTCTGTGCGCCTTTCATGCCATTGTGTACAGCTGAAGTGCAGGACAATGAGAATGGAAACATTTTGCCTGTTGTTGACATCTAACTGCCTCCTGGAGGATACAGTCTCCACCAGACAGATGGCTAATTTCTTTACCCTAACCTCCTCCTCCAGCACTCCAGTGTTAGTATGATGTTCTGCCCCTGGAGTGAAGCCCTAATTGCTGTCAAACGTTCAGAGACTAAAGTGGTGTCTACATATCATTCATGCAAGTGTTGTTACCGGGGTGTGAATTAAACACCAGAAGCCACTTGTCAATTGACTCCAACGTGAGCTGTTTTGCTCAAACGCCGGCTCTCATTTTAAAGGATCAAGGCTGACAATTTTTATTTCAGTGCAGGCAGGAGCCACGTGCACCAGAAGATGCAGCATCTTACACCGAAGGACCTTCAGCCGCTCTGCTTCCATTAGGCTTACAAAGGACGCGGGGTGCTCTTTCCCCCGATGGCTCAGAAATCCTCCCACTGAAGAAGAATGTTCATCTTCCTTTGTCCTCGCCGGCTAAAGCCAAGTGGCTGTTCAGCATGAAATGGGCGCTGAGCACAAAGCCAAGACAGAGTTCCTCATTTGTCTCGTTCACACACAAGCCACATTTGGGGACCGACAAACTTCTTGCTTCCTGGAGAGGCGGCTGCCGTTGAACAGCAGACAGGTAATACTAATGGCCAGGCGGTGACAGTCAGCTATTGGTAGGCTGATTGGATGCACATTCATCTTCAAATTATGTTGTGTGACAGCACAGGCTGCCGAACACCATCTTAACATGCAGAGTAACTCCTCAGGAGGCTCTTCATTATGCATTCAGCGGGCTATTTTCAGACTAAACAGCATGTCAGTGGCTGTGTTTATCCCTTTCCACCTGGGCAGAGGAAACAGTTCGATGTCCCTCCGGGGAATTCATATATATTACAGCCCACACGTCGATTCTCCTCAGCGGACAGAAATGGCCAGGCCTATCACACGCTTCCAGAAAACATCGAAGGCCTGACAATGAGGGATTGCTAGGGGAGCGGACGCGTTCGAGCGGAGATCCTCAGCTAAAAGGCAGCCAAATTCCCCGGGAATTTGCCCATACAGCCACGGACGGGTGCTGAGGGCAGCACAGGGCAAGGGACATGCTTCTCCCTGGCCTGAAATGGTGTCAGGAGCCACAGGCAGCACCTGCAGGGAGGCTCAGGGCAGCCTTCCCCCTCTCCCGCCATCTCCTTCCCAGTGTGATTTACTTCCGCCTGCTGGGAATACTTCATCTCCTACCCTCTAACGAATTCTGCTGGTGCCTTCCTAGGAAAGGATTCATGCCCGTGCCTGTAACTCCACGGCCGTGACTGAAGAATGGAGAAATCAGTATTCTTCCTCTTCTTTTTCTTCCCTTAACCCACACACAGCTTTTACAAAGAAATGGTGCCTGCAAGAAGCTACTCTCCCCAAGCCTCAGGTTAACACCTAGGCCTCTTCCTGGACCTTGCAAGACCAACAAAAAGCAATAAAAATGTTATGGGCACACCTGTGGTTTCTTGCTAACAGAGCAGGGGCACCTGGCTGGGGATGGTGATGGTGGGGGACATCCAGCAGGGAGAAAGGTGGGAGGTGGGGGATGTGGGCGATGAAGCCTCATGGCAGGAGAGCAGAACCAGGGGCAGGCCTCCTTAGAGAGAGCTCGTGGCCCAGCACAGGCCTGAAGCTGCAGAGAGCCACATAAGCCCCAAAGGTGAGACCCCAGGTCTCAGCACACCTCAGCCCCACCATGTCAGGCTCCTAGCAGGGATCAAGTCCAGACAACAACTCTGCCTTATTCCAAGACTTTAAAGTGGCTGCACTACAGTACAGAGCCCTATCAAGCTTGGCACTGTCTGGGCTCAGAGCAAAGTGCGATCCAAACGGAGCCACTGCTAATTAAACACTTTTAATTAAACACAGAGACATGACCGATGGTTCTGGAAGTCCCTGAGCCACAGACTGCTGAAAACTCCAAGACTTTTTGGGGAAAGCTCCACAGCCCTCTCCTGTCCTCACGCTCCTCACTCACCGGCTCACACCCAGCTCTCGGGGATGGAATGCCAGGTCCATGGACTCAGGCTGGTCGCTCTCGGGCCCTCAGGGTCCCATCCCTGCCTCTATTTCCAGCAGCCAGCCCAGGAGGGCGGCGAGGGAGGGAGCTGCATGTGTTCGGGGAGCAGCCCTGACGCAGGGGATCACAAGGTCAGCAGCCCCCCTTTCCACTGGTAAAACTTACACCGAATTTGGAAGGAAAGATGCTTTAGTCAAATGGGCATTTCTGTGGAGCCTGCCCAGCTGATTAGAAGTAACAGCCGCGAGGCCGGCAGCGAAGGGGCCCGGGATCCCAGAAGCTGCAAGAGCACTTTGTATCCTGCGTCCTGACTGATTTAACAGCCACAGGACGAGATTTAGAGCCGAGTTTCTGCAGCCTGCGAGGGCCACGGTGCCCTGCCCTGCCCGAGGGGACCTGTGTCACCGGTGCCCCACCAAGGGGTCTGGCGAGGGCCTGCTGGTGGCTGCAGAAGGTGGAGGTGATCCCCGGGTGCTCCGGGGCCGGCAGCAGAGGATGGAGGAGGTGCTGCTGTCAGGTTCCTCCCAACAGCGGAGGGGGGCTTTCCGTGGCAGAGGAATATTGAATTCATTGTACTGCAGGGAAAAACTGAGAGGTTAAAATAAAATGGCAGCAGGTGCATCTAATAAGATTACAAGGTCCCCCTGGGAGGTACTGGGAGAGCAGTTGCGCTGTGGATTTTAAACCAGACTATACTGTTGAAATCAACAGGATTTTAGTTGCAAAAGGCAAGCTAATTGGGAGTTCAAATCCTGATTATTCAGGTATAAGGCATAACACAGGCAGAGATGTGCTCAAATAAAATCTGCTTGATCTAAGTGAGGAAGAACAAAGAGGGTGTAGCTCATGAGTACAAATGTATGAGACCTGAGCATGGAGATATGGGTGGAAGTACACCTTACAGAGATTTCTGTACTGTCATTAAAAAGACATTTCTGTGAAAACAGAGTGAAATATACTGTGCTAAAATACCATTTAGATTCTGAGCCTTTCTGCTTTAATACCTCGCACAGCCTCAGAGGAGGGGCTAGAAGCACCAGTCCATCACCCTGAACTAACTGAGCTGCTCTCAGATCTCTAGCTTACAGGCAACCTTATATAGTGAACTGAAACAAACCTTGAACTTTATTTAAATATCTCTGTAAAAAAATTAGAGACAACAGTAATTCTGCCATGTTGCATCTAAACAGTACCTGCACAGCACCTTTCAGACATGCTTATAAGGCAGAACTGACAGCCTGAAAGGAGGAGATGCTCCAAGAACCTACACAACCCTTAAATAAATCTCTGAGTTCCTGTTTGAGCCAATCAATCTGGCTCTCCAAGTGTCAGCTGGTAACATGCACATCTGTCAGCATCCAAGTGCTGCAGTCACAGGGTAAGCTGTATTCACAGCTGGAAACTTAGCTTAGCAATTGCTTACATTTAAGTAAAAGATAACCCTGGATTATGCATTTCACACAGCAGAGGTTAAAAATGAGACTGGGGTTTGGGTTAATGCCAGCACAATGTTTCCATCTCACCCCCAGGCACACATAAGGTTGCCTTTAGTAACGTTTCCTCTCCGTTTCACCTCCTGTGCCATCCAGGAAAAACATGGGAGCCCCTTCCCTGCAACTGGGACTCACCTGCACATCTAGTAGATCCAAAAGGAGTCTGCTTTTACTAACAGAAATCCTGACCTATTCTCTGTGGGCAGCTTCCAGCTCTGCCCTGGGAGCATATGTCTGCTCACCTTTCTACAATTCTATGTTGACAACTGCTTCTAATGTCTACACAGGTACCTAAGCACCCTATGGGATCCTACCAGCCCTCGTGAATCTTTACCTCAAAGGCTCAGGAACAGAAAGCATCACTGTATGTTTCACCTGAGATGATAGCAGTGAGGTAGACATTTCAGCCAGCTAAGCAGGAACAAATGTTTTTCTCAAACAAGCTGCAGCTTGGCCGTCCCAAAAGGCCTGCAACATCAACAGCTGACTGGTAACAGATGGATAAGGAAGGCAATTCTCAACATCCTGAAGATCCAGCTTCCTGGGACACCTAAAGAGATGTGAAGTACTCTCCTCTCTGCTGCAGTGCAAAGGCAAAGGGTTAAACAGTACAAAGAGTGAGGCTTTCCTAACCTGCTCCTTCTAGCCCTGTCAGGTCAGGGGATATTCACAAGAGCAGTGGCTCTGGCTCACTTGAGGAGAGGCACAAGGAACTCTTCCTGTAACCACAGCATACTGGCAGCCTGAGCTCCTACCTGCACCCTTCCCCAGAGCAGCAGGACTCATCTGAACCTTGATGTCTAGTTACGACATGTAAGAAAGAGAGTTGGACTTACTTTTAGATCTTGGGTAGAATAAGATGAGTGGAAATGCAAAACATAAAAAAAAAAAGCCTATTTCTAATGGTCTGGAGCATATCTGACAGAGAAGAGAAACTACTACCACCACTACCACCAACTTCTTGGTGTCTTCTGTGTTGTCAAACATTTGAGCAGGCTGCCCAGGGAAGTGGCTGAGTCACCACCCCGGGGGTATTTAAAAGATGTGTAGATGTGGTGCTGAGGGACCTGGTTTAGTGGCAGGCAGTGTTAGATTCTAACGGTAGGACTCAATCTTAAAGGTCTTTTCCAATCAATCTTTTCTATGATTATTTTCCGAGTCATTTCTCAGGCAAGAGCAGCACTGGAAAAGCTGCGAGGCTAGCCCTCGACTACACGTGCTCCTGGGAAGTGATCAATCCCTGCTTCTCCTTCCCAAAAGAAACAAAAGCAGAAGGGAAATTGTTTCTGATGCCTCAGAAATGTCACTGCTCACACAGGACTATCCGTTATAAGTGATGTGTGTACAGCATGGCATTAACGCCTTCAGTGCCACCCAACACCTACAACACCGCTGTTATCCATCCATATTTTGTTAAAATTTCTCTACCTGTACCTGTCCCACCCATCCCTCACAGAAGTGACTATGAGCAAACTAGAGGCCTAGGAAATTCTACAGACAAATACAAAGAAGATTATTTTAAAGTCAAGCAATTAATGAAATCACTTTGCCATGATTCAGCAGCGCTTCAAGGGGCCACAATCAAGGAAAGATAACTTCACATTTGACTGCAAAATATGATGTAGATTCTTCTTCATTTTCAGCCAAGGTTTCCCAGAGCTGCCTTCACAAAGCACTACTTATTTAGCTCCCTGGGAAGTACCAGGAACAGACTTCAGCAGCCAGGGTCTCACGGGGGAATCTGGTCCGATTTTGCAGACAGCCATCCTATGAAGCAACATCCCTTTGCTTCATAGCAACAAAAAAAGCTTTTGCTTTTTGGGGAGGGACAGGGGTGACTAAATGGCACAACGTGGCCCCCAGTGAGGCTACCTGGGGGGCTGTGGGGACACCTCACCTTCCCCTGCCCGCGCCAGCCCACGAGATCAATGAAGCACTTGGCAGCGTGGGAGTGCAGCTCTCGAGATGATGGTCCTCACTGAGCGACTCGAGGGCTTCATCACCTCCTCTGGCAAGTGCTTCAGTGCAGGAAATCATCCCTCCCCTGTCACTCCACACGGGAACTGCCATTTTTTTTTTCCACCAAGTCAGCAGCTTCCTTAAAACCGAGACCCGCCGTGAAATAGGGTGCGGATGGAGATATTTTTATTCCATTTTATGATTCTTAACATCTTCACTTCAAAGGCAAGGTGCTTTTTAGCTCTGGTTCATTTTTAAACAGCAGGAAATGTAGTTTAATATGTTTTTTTTTAAAAGTGGTAAGAACAGAAAAGGGAAAATATAGGCAATTGGGAGAATAAATGGAATGGGAAACTGAATGTTGTATCTGCCAAACAGTATGTACTTCTCACACAGAGCTGATTAGCATGAACCAAAGGGTTTAGAGAGCAAGAAGCACAGCACTAGAGAGAGCAGTATGCCATTGCTAACACAAAGGTCTTTATCCTTAGCACTTCACATCCCTTCTTCCTCATCCTTAGCTCTTTACCTCTTTGTGCCCCAGTTTTCCTAAAAGGGAAATAGTAACTTCTTCCCTCCTAACAATCAGGAGGACAACCCAGCATGGCTAACTGGGGCTCCCAGTGCACCTTATCCCTGACCACAGCGGGGGAGCCGGGCCAGGAGGGTGCCCGAGCTCGGCCCTGCTGTGTGGGAAGCGTGCTGAAAGCCCTGCAGCATGCAAACCCCCTCAGCTGCAGCTTGACAGCAAGCTCTCCAGCGCTGACAGATGCAGCTGGGGCCGTGTCCACCCCACTGCACTTCCACAGCGGGCTACCTGTGTGGCAGGGCGAGCTGCGCTGCTGGAAGAGCCTCTCTTGCACGGCTGCAGTCCATTAAGGCAAACTGCAGTCTGTGCCAGTTCCCCTTAATGTGCTGGGCTGTGAGCTCTGGCAGCTCAGGAGCTGATTCAGAAATGATTAAGCTGCTCTGGCTGCAAGGGGAGCTACTCTGGGAGCAGGGGCGGGCGGCTGGCAGCTGGGCACAGCAGCCTCCCCACCACCGCACGTGAACTCGCCCACGGCCCTGGGAAGGGAGGAGGGTCACCACGGGACTCCACGGGTCACGGGCTGTTTTAATACAGCCCCCATCGGGCACACACATGTGTGTGGCACACACGTGTGTGGCCGGGTGCCGCCTCCCGTGTGCCTGATCCCATTGCCACCCACACGCAGGGCTCGCAGCCCATCAACTGTTTGTTCCCTCGCTGTTGCAAATGCTTGTGTGTTCACCAGAGCTTTTTACAGAGAGGGAGGGGTGCCTGTGGAGAGTGAAAAGGGCAATACGAGGAGGGAAGGGTGCTGCTGGCTCTGAGTGCCGTGCCCAGAGTCAGCAGCAGGAGAGGGCACGATGGGCACAGGTTTATCCCCTCCTCTCAGCTCAGGGACTTGGCTGGAAATGATGTGAGCAACTTGTCCAGGAGACTCCAGCTGCCAGTCAGCCACGCTGGCTGCACTCCTTTGTTTCTCAGGCTTTCTCTTAGGGCTCTGCACAGGGGGAGGCTGAAGCGTGTGCTCAGCAGCTGGGCTCCATGCCCACAAAGAAAGAAGGGAAGGAGATGTCTGGATTACTGGCAGAGCAGCTTGTTTGCAGCAAGGAAAAGAGGCAGTGTCAGCTCTGGCGCTGCGCTGGAAATGGAAGCAGCTTTCCCCTGTAGAGGCCAGGAAAATAAGTGGGTGCTGCTAAACCAAATGGTGCAGGTTGTATTTTAAAACTAACAGGTATCACTACAGGACGGCCCTTCACAGCAATTCCTGACTCACCAGAGCAAGGCAGCAGGCACAAGCTCGTACAGAGAGGCAGTAAACACCCCAGTGAGATGCTGAAGGGCAGCACATCGCTGGGTCCCACAGCAGAGGCTCTCATGCCACCACTCAGCTCTGCTGCCCAGCTCACGTATCCCCCCAGGCAAAACCCAGGCTGAAGAGGCTCCTCCAGCCAGGCTCTGGGGGATGGTGGGCTCAGCAGAGGGGAGCTTGACCCACCATGGCCAAGTAGCAGAGCAGGAACACAAGCCAGACCTCCAGGTTCCCACTCTGGTCCTCCGTGCCCCTTGCCTTTACCCCCTTGCCCATACTGATTTTACTTTACAGACAATACACATATTTATTCTGAGTTGTAACTATGCCCCCAAAACTACTGGGGCCACTGGGGTTCAATGAATGCTTAAGAGAAGCTGATTTTGACAGCAGCAGTTATAGATACGTATAAAATACATCAACAACTCCAGCCCACTGCTGCTACCTCGAAAGCGACGGCGTGAATGGAGCAGCACCCTCTTCCTTCGCCTGGCAGCTGCTGGCTGCTGCTGTAGTGCTGCTTGGGAGCCCTGTGATTTTATTATCCCCACCTTTAGGACTCCCAGGGCAGGAGCACTCGCAGCTCTGGGGCTCTGGGAGCAGCTGTCCTGCACTGCTGCAGCCGGCAAGCTGCGGTGGGAGCGAGGAGGAGCAGTGCAGAGTCCTGCACCGACCCAGGGAGGTATTAGCTAATTGAAACTGTGCCGCCAGGGCACTAAACGCTAGCCACTGAAATCAATCTCTTGCTTCTTCCTCTCACCTCCATCTCATTTTCTCCACCTTCCCCGCGCCTTCATCCTTCCCTCCCCCTCTCTCTTCCTTCTCAGCCCCCTCCCCTTTCCCAAAGTCTGGCTCCTAATCCCTGCAGGGCGATTAAAGCAGGACCGACAACAAAGGGAAGGCGGCAGGAACCCCTGCGATTTACCCTCTGCAGCACATCCTCCCCCTGGGCTTGCAGCACCCAGCCCTGCTGCAGGGTACCTGGGGTGCCGTGCGGTTGCGGCGGGCACCTTCCCCCTCCCCGCACCTAAGAGGCACTCGTCTTTCTCTGAGCAATTACCACGAATGATTTATGTGGCCAGTCAAGAGGGCCTGCCAGGGTTCTTATTTCATCTCTGAGAAAAGGAACTCTGCTGGAATTTTATCAGGGAGCTTGGATTAAATTGACAGCTGCCTTTTGTTTTGCTTTTAAAGACCTTCCCTTTGGAGCGCAGCATTCTGCCTGGATCTGGGGGGGATACCCAACACCAAGCTAAAGGTACAAGCCCTCCTGTAAGAGAAAAACCCATTTTCTTCTCTCCATATAAATTTTAAGTGAGGCTGTTTATAAGGAGCTGACATCTGAGAAGGATCCCTGCTCCCACAGACTCAAACCAGCATTTCATTTCTCTGCATGGAAGCCACCGAGGCTTCTCCTCCCTGCTACAAGTGCCTCTTAGGCTGACAGGGGGAAACGATGGAGTCTTCATCTCAACAAGAGCACGGTCATCAAATTCAGTTTAAAACCTGAATTTTAACCTGGGGCTGCCAGCCCCACTGCACAGAAAACCTCCCAGGTTTGGTCCCAGGGCCAAGCACACCGCTGAGAGATCAGTGCTGAGAGGTCTCGACCTGTGTGCACTGCCCTGAAAACCATGCTGGTTTTGACACAAAGCAGCAGCCTTGCTCTGTACTGCAGTGTGGGAGGGGGGAGGAGAAGAGTATGTTAATTTTGTATAAAAAAGATGATAAAAATCACAAAATAGGGATGAGCAGTCCAATAACAACAGTGAAAAGGTGACAGAAAGAGGATGCAGGGTGGTATAGTTCACACAAAGGAGAGGCGTGTCTTGCTGCAAAGGTCTCTGGCAGCCTGAAATTCAGGCACTTCCCAGGCACCCCTTTAAAGTATTTTCAGCAGTCACCCACCCAGATGCTTGCTCTAGCTTCTGTGACATTTCCATATGTTCAGATGATTCTCTGCTGCCCATTGCTTCATGGAAGAGCTAAACATATGTTTGGGGGAAAGAACCAACTACACAGATAAAACACAGACATCAGCTACATCCCTGTGCTGCTAAGTGCACCAAGACATTAGGAGAAAAAGAAAACCCATTGTTTTCCCCGCATACTTTCTCCTCTTGACTTCTTAGGTTTTGCCATCAACAATAGCAACCCTAATTGATTTCAGAAGAGTTTTAAAGCCAGTTAGCATTCCTTTGAGATGCAAAACCTTTAAGACCTATTTGTGTCTTGCTACTCTGCCCACCCTAACTGCTGCGCACCCTCCAGGCACAGGCATCAGAAGCTTGGCCCAACTAGATCCATCCAAGACCATCCTTCCTTTCAGAGACCTTTTTCACTCTTCATCTCCTACCAGAGACCACCAGAGTGCTATAGCCACGTGCTGCAACACAAACTATCTTGCTGGGTCTGTTTGGGGATGCTCAGGAACACCCGGGCAAAACAAAATTTGTATTTCCATGCTCATATAGTGACGCACGTTAAAATCCTTGTGGATGCTCTTACCTCCAAATAAAGTGGCTTTGGATCAGAAATCCTCCATGGCGGGCCCAGAATGAATCACAGCACTTAATGCTGAACCCAAAAAAGCTGCACTTTGTGCTGCTAATTCATCTATTACAAAAAGGCCACATTTTCTTACTTACTCCTTCCTATCACTACTTTTCCCCTAAGCGGGCATGTTTTCAGAAGCTTAGGAGCTTCCAGCTCCGGTGCCTCAGCTTCACTCTCCCAGTTCTAGGTTTTCTCCTTGCCCCTGCTCAAGCCTGGCCCTGGAGAAGCGATATGGAAACAGGAAGGAGGAAGCAGGAGAGGACACAGCCCCTCTGCAGGCAGTGTGTCTTTGTCAAGTCCCCGACTCAGCTGTGCTGGCTCCTCCAGCGTCCCAGCGGGACAGTAACGCAGGGTGCAGCTCCAGCTGCATGGCACGCTGGATGATGGGCAGATGCATCATCTTCCTTGGCCACTGCTGGTGGGGAACGAAGGCTGGCACAGGCAGAATGTCCTTTACACTTGTAGAGGGAAGAGGGAAATGAAATCAAGGTAAGAAGCCAGTGAGGTTGACTGCTGTGGATCTGCCCCGTGTTGTAAATACGTTTGCCTCACCAGGCCACGTGAGATGGTGGGAGCACTGGTATCCTGGTCACAGCAGAACACTCAGCAGGGGTACCCAAATCCTAGCCCTGCTCTCAAGCTAACACAAGAGTGGCAACATCTCAGAGCCTGTAATGAAGCACCTGAGGAAAAGCAGTGGATTTTTCTGAGCTCTTAGCACCTCTGACTGATAAACACGCTGCTGCTCCCAGGACTCACATCCCTGACAAATCAGGCTACTTATACCCAGGCATCTATCTAACGCTGGAGACCTGTGCTTGAAAACGTGAGCATCAGTCATCTGCTGCAGGGCAGTTGCCACCTAAGCGTGCAGCTGGCAGGGGCACTTTGTTCTCTTGAAGCCAGGAGTGAATGGTTTGGCATTCAAAGAACAAGCTAACGTCTTCACCATCCATCTCTTAAAGATCTCACCAAGACCAGCCAGCTCACAAAAACAAAGAGGTTTATGTTAATTTTATGATAATGAGGTGCATTCACACAGCCCTGCTGTAGAATTACTTCCCTCTGCCCAGGCCTTCTCCAGCATGGCAGAAGGATGACAGGGGGAGGTGACAAGGGGAGCACAGCAAGGATGATGGGTATAATGTGGGGAGTCCAGCATCACTGGAAGAAAGGACGACCCCCTGTTACCTTCCGTGGGGCTTTGCTCAGTTGTGGCTCAGTCCCCTCCCAGCACAACCCTTTGCCAGGCTGCCAAGCCCTCGGCCCCAGAAATAGTGTGTCAGGCAGCAGAAAAACCAAAGGGGAGGGGGAGATGCAGATAAAAATAGAGAGAAATGTTGATTGCATTGTTACTGCCTCAATTAAGCTCAGACACTTCAGCCTGATGAGTCAACAGCAATGACAAGAGGGCACAGAAAACACGGGCGACTGCAACGCAAACCCAGTTTACCATGTTCATGTGGAAGGCACCAAAGCTCCCAGAGCAGTCGCTGTGACAGGGAAAGGAGGAACAGCTCTGACACTGTCCCCTCCGTGCGAGCCCGACGCCGGCAGCAGAAGGAACAAACAGGCAGAGAGTGGATGATGCTGGAGCAGCGAGAGCCAACGGCTCTGTCCGTGAGCAGCCCTCAGCAGCCCAGGGCACAGCAGTGGGCCAGCAAACACCAGGCATCAGAGGCCAGCTCCCAGGAAGCCACTGTGTCCTCCAGGGGCTTACATCACACTTGTGATGCTTTGTGTGTTTCTTCCGTGGCGGAGGAGACAGGGAAGTAACAGATGGGTGTAATTACAGGGACCAAGGCACAGCTCGCTCTCCACCACCCCGTGCTTTCTCTACAGGAATAGGCTGCCTGGTACCCCCCCTGTGAGTGGGGGTGATCCCAGCCCCTCCCCACACCATTGCTGCTGCCAGGAGCTGCCAGAGCAGGGATTTTGGTCACGGCAGAGGTGCAAAGGCAACACGTGCTGAGTGAGGGGGACGGTGCAGCAGTGCTATGGGGCAAGAGGTTTCTGTTGGGTGGGAGCAGCCACCAGCTCCCTCCCTCGGTCCCTCTCCAAGTGGCAGAGGACAGGCATGGGGCTGAGTTAGAAGACAGAAATGCAGAAGGCAAGCAAGAACTCTCAAATAACCTTTGGGCTAAGAGATGACTGTTGTGGTCATCTGTGTCATCCACTGTGTAAAGTCATAGCCAAAAAGAAGAGCAGCAGTTGGTGACAACTTCAAACAGCCCATCTCTCAGCCTTGCCACAGCACACCCTGGAAAGGGTCACCTCTCTCTGTGAAGTGGTTTACAACACACATTAACATCAACACTTACTGCATTGTCTGCCAGCACTCCTCCTTTGACCAACCCCATCAAAGGGACTCTGAGGAAGTCACGTATGGGGCTGCTCCCGACCAGCAGCAGTTCCACCAAGCTCTCCTCTGCAGCCTGGGCTGCCCAGGTTACCCCACTGTGTCCCAACACAGGCCTTCACCCCACCACTGTCCTGTCAGGGCAATGGAATGGCCTCACACAGAAAGGTCTCCTTAGCCCAGTAACCCATCTCTGCCAGCAGCCAGCCAGGAACGCTTAGGGAAGGGGTAAAAGGAACAAGGACGAATACACAGCGAGCTTTCCCCTGGGATCCCTCCCAGCTTCCAGCAGGCAGAGGATTAAGAGCATCCTGTGCTGGAGGAGGCTGTGTTGATCAAGCATGCTCTTGTTCCCAACTGCAAACCTCTCCTTGGTGCATTTATCCAGTTCCTTTTACACGCAGCCTTCGCAACGGCGCGCAGTGGGGAATTCTGCACATGAAGTAGATGTTGTGCAGAAAACAAAACCAAACCCAAACATCCTTTTCCTTTAAACCTGCAGCCCGCTCCTGGGCTGCTGGAGCTCTCCAGAGACACTACAAATCTCATGCTGTTTTTCCTTGACAGTTGGAAGACCTCGTGTTTGGGGCAGTTCCCTGGGTACTCCTGAAGTCCTGCCCATGTCTCCTTTGCTGAATGGCTTTTCCAGAGATCCCCACCTCTCTGTACCTGACTAGCTAGCCATGATTGCAGCAGGGATATACAGGTTAAAGGGATCTTCAGGTTAAAAAGGTCCCTTTTAAGCCTAGAGGCACCATCGTTTGGCATGGTTCGAGCTTGCTGTGCCCACTGGTACTTGAGAAAGCACCAAAGTGCCAAGCAGCACCTCCAGCTGCCTTTGCCTCCCTCAGCCAGGGGAGGAGGTGACCAGCCAGTGTGGGGTTGACTGAGGGGGCATTTGGCAGGAGTCTGGAAAGGGGCTCCCAGGCCTAAGCGTGGCATCGTTGGTGTCCTGTCCCCAAAACACAGGCAGGGCACGCTGAGCTTCACGAGCTGAAGCCCTGCCAGTTCAACACCACGCTCAGCCGAGCTGGGCTAGATGCTGGTGCAAGAAAAAAGAAACGCCGACCTGCTGCGAGCCTGGGTGCTCCACAAGCACGTCTGGGAACTGCACTTCACCCCTTCAGCTGGGGTGGCACCCGGGCGAAAGGCAGCTGCTGAAAGGAGAGCATTACGGCTGGAAACGCGCGACAGCGGCGCGGGTGAAAACCCGCCCGGAGGGGAGACGGCCCGGGAGGGGTGAGCCTGCCAGAGAGGAGCAGGGCTGGCAGGGGAGTACAGCAAGGCCTGAAACCCTCAGATCTGCACACGCACGGGGCCGGATCCGAGGCTCAGCCTCTCTCTGGTAGCTGCTCATCAAAACACTCGTGCTGCCAGCTTGGACGACGTGCGTTAAAATCCGTGTTTGGTTTGCGAGGCTCACGCCTGGCTGTCCAAATAAATGACCCACCAAATTAATCTCTTTTCCTAACGTTATCTCCCGATATTTCGGATGACTTCATGCCAGACACCCTGCTAAAGAGAGGAGAATTGGGCTGGGGGAGGAGCGGAGAGGGGGCTACTCAGGGGAAGAGCCCAGCCGATATTCATTCCGTTCCACTCCCCTGCCAGTCCCTTTCCATCACACTACAGAACACAACACAATTAGTGAAAAGGGCCCATTTTTCCTCCAGGAGCTAAGGTCCCAAAAAGGTACAGCTTCAACATCATTAGCAGTTCATCTTCTTAAACCTCCGGGCAGCCCCTAGGCAGATCCCCTCCTGCAAACCCCACACCCCTCCCCCTTTTTGGTGTCTGCTTATCAAACTAATGAAGCACATCTAGACTGAAAGGTCTTGGGGTAGAAGACAGCAGCTTAACCATGATTCAGTACATGTGCTTTCCCCTCCTCCTCTTTATCAAATAAAGCAAGCAGAATTTCCTACACTTAAATGGAAGGGAGGAGGAAGGAAGGAGGGTTAGGGGAGGGAGACGTTTGTCTAGTAATTCCCTGCAGAAGGAGATGTCTGTTTACTTTCTTTGACTGAGCACTTGCATATTAAAAAGGCTCAGCTCCTTAGCAGACAGGATTTATCAGTGCCACATTTTCTACTTGAAACTACAGAGCTGGTGATGCCTGCTCCAGGTAGCAGGAGCATAAAACAACTTCTTGTGACCTTCCCTTGCCCTTCTCCGAGTCCACTCCACGCAGGGGAGGCAGTGGAGGCTGTGGGGTGGGGAAGGATGCTTCGCGTGCCACGGTCCTAAAGCAAGAGCTCCACTGCAAAAGCCATGAAAGCACAACAAGGCTCCATTAGCTTTTTTCCATTCAGTGATATCCGGAAAGGCAATTTCCAGCTTTAGGTAAAAACACATAAACATCTTTCATCATGTCACTGACCTAAATATAGATGATTACTTCAAGGCAAGTGAAAAAAAAAAGAGGAGGAAAAAAAAAAAAGGCCCTATTCTTATACCTTCCAAAGCTATGCAGCCCTACGAGCAGGCTGCAGCAAAGAGGAGCAATAGATAACCAGTCAGATGTGAAGAAAGAGAGAGAGAGAAATGCATGTTCTCAAAGGATTGTCCTGATGGACCAGCAACACGGGTCTCCTCTGTGCCCACTCAAGCTCGGCTGGCCCTGGGCTGCCTCCTCCTGGCACCCACACCAGCAGGGCCTGTGCTTTGGCATAAAGCCTCCAGAGTTCAGACTCATGTTAACCCCACCTTAGCTGGGCTGCTCCACTGCCCCAAAGGGTCAGGCCATGCTCTTCAAGGAACATAAAGCTGCCCGTGGAACTAGGGGTGTGCTTTTAAACCTGTCAAAGCTACACAGGAGCCTGAGCCATGCCACCCTTCAGAAGCATGTGAGCACCAACCTAAGAGCTCTTGAGCACCTTTTCTCCTGCCTCACCCCCACACCAAAGTAAGGCTGCACTCTTCTTGGTAAGAGAGTAAGTGGTTTAGTTTACACCCCACCACTAACAAGCTAGAGGGTCCCTGGCAGTAAACACCCCCCTGCCAAACTGGCAGCACTGGGATGTGCAGGCAAGCTCTTCCCACTGACACAACCCAAATATTAAACATCTGTGACAAGTCACGATCCTCCACGTTTAACACACATCCTACAGCTCAGAACCACAGAATCACACTCTGTGACCCTCACTGGTATCTGCTGGGGACAGGGTTGGGTGCTTAATTACCCCTTGCCTCAGTTTACCCCCGTACATAAGTGGTCCATCAGCAGCACATACAGAAAAATGGCCATCCAGGGATGCTGTGTGAGCTGGGGCAGAGGGGTCTGCCAGGACATCCGTGCACGTTGGGGATAACCTGCTGCTGGTTTAAATCAAGCAACACACACTTAAATACTATGTGCTGTGAGTCATAGCTGTTGTCACAGTTTCAGCTCAAGTCTTCACTCTGCTGGGTCACCAGGAGCTTTGCTGTGAAAAGACTTTGGGAGTAAGAAAGCTATTGTTTAAATAGTAAAAAAAATAAATTCTCATAAAATAAACTAGAGCTTTAAAAAAGAGCTTCATGGGGATACCTCATTGTCATAAGCACTTAATGCTGTACAGGATCTCCCCAAGTGTTGAGCAATTGCCTGCTGAGGGACTGAGAAGCCACTTTGAGTTCACTCTTCATTTAGACCCAAAAAGGAACTCTCTCTTGCTCCCTGACTCCAGACAATCCTGTATTTGCAGCACTATGCTTGGTTCTTCTGAGACAAGGCAAAGGGAAAGCTCAATCAATCTCCTGTACCTCTTTTGAAATCTTACTGGATTGGAAGGTCTTAAACTCTAAGTTTTGTCTCTTGAAAGACAGGGACCAAATGAAACCTGCCAGAAATACTATGCAGGTATGAACCTCATTGCAGACCAACCATGCAGACTCCAATGTTCACTGAAACCCAAGGAACCCACAGGATCCTTTTTTTAAACACGTTTGAAAAATCTTTAACAAATGACAAATTTTTTCTTTCCCATGAACGTGTATTTCATTTCGTGGAAGAGCATTTCCATCAATGCAGGTGAGATCAACACGTGGATTTGTGTATCAAAAGCAATAAAAAACCCCAAACCTAAAAAAGAAGCTGGATGGGATGGCTCAGGGAAGTCCTCCCTAGCAGATGTGAGGCTTGCAGGGAACCAGCCCTGACACCAGTTAATGTAAATCTGCCTGCAGCCACCCGTGGCTCTGCCAGGGAGTGACACCCGCACGCTCAGCCCTGCCTGCAGGTCCTCAGGTCAGTGGGTTCAGTGAGGGCCTGGGCCCTGCTCTTGGGCCTTCCTCTCTTGACTGTCTACACAGAAATAAGCCGTGACCCAAAAGAGCACAACAAAACCAGCGTGGTGTTGTCAGGCAGTGAGTCACCCCTGGTAACTGCGCACACCCTTCTCCTTGAGACACCAGTGAGAACATGGGCTGAGACACAAGTGAAATCGAAGCTGATGCCTTCTTCTGGTCTTGCTCCATCCAGAAGACTCCAAAACAGTCCCCTCTGGGAGTGGTGTCCTTCTGCAGGCCCCTGACTAATGCAGATGTAGGTGTCTCCTGCTGGGCCCTCCAGATTCACTAGGATCCCAGAGCTGGAGAGGAGACCTGGCGGTAGCTTGCAGTTTAGCTGCAACTCCATAACCAAATTTGCTTTAGGTTTTTTTTCCCCTTAGAAATGCAGAGATATTCTTGCAGTACAGGCTACTTCACACGCTTCACAGCGTGGTCTTTGACACAGAGGAATCCATGCAGTACCACGTTTGTAAAATTTGCTGCCAGCCTGATATGCCTCAGAAGACTTCCCCAACACTGTCAGTCCTATGCACATACCCAGCTGACCCGAAGGTAAAGGCTGCTCAAAAGGCTCTAGTGCCCTCCATGATGGGTGCTTGCAGGGCTAGCAAGTTCCACTGCATGAGGGATTTGCTTCTGAGGACAGGCACCAACTGGATTGCTATTTCTCTCTCATGTTCCACTTGGGCTCTTCTTTCTAAGAAGTATATGTGACTCTGCAGCCCAAAGCCAAATGCCCGTGTCCTTGGAAATATTTAATCAACTGCACGAGTTGATTTGATGTTGAAATATTTAATCCACGGGTTGAAGAGAAGAGCTGAAGACAACACCAAGCCAATGCCTTTTCCACAGCGTTAAACATCACAGAGGATTATTCTGAGTTACAAAACTGTTCTCTGAGGTTTAAGGTATCCAGCGTATTTATACTCTGCTCTCTGTTATCATGCTGCTTAGCCTCTTTATCATTTTAGCTTGAGGTAAAAACTTACTCCTCCCTACAGAAAAGACCCGCTTTTTACCAGCATTACTGAATGTAATTTCACCACTGTTAACACTCAGAAGATGTGCAATCTGAAGTTAAGCTTGCTGGGTCAAAACCAGGGGAACAAATGGGAACCTTGTCATCAAAACTGCCCTGGGGAAACAATGCGGCTCTTCAGAAAATTTGTGTGAAAATAAACCACAAATGCACACAAACACACACACACACAGAGGGGCTGCAGACGCAGTTTGACTCTGAGTGCCTTGACACACAAACTTATTTGTACAGTGAAGACACCCAGAGGCACCAAGAACTGAAGCATGTCTTGTCTTTAACTGCCCGCCCTGTCTGTGCCACCAGTAGCTGGTGCCTGGCCATGGTGCTCAGCTCCCTCAGTGTGACCTGGCTGAGCTGTGAGCGGAGCCAAATCCAGCCCGAGGCCAAGGGCCCCAGCAGCCCCCTTTGCTCCCACCCGTGGTGAGGGGCACTGGCAGGAAACCCTCAGCAGCAGCAGCTGAGGCAGCACAGCTGGAGAGCCACAAGAGGTAAGAGCTCCAGGAGCTGCATGGACACGATGAACTACAGGGATGGAAAACCTGTGGAGATACAGCTTGAAAACATCCCTTAAGAACATCGAGTGGGAAAAATTCCATGAATTAGAGAGTTATCCAGTTTCTGTACCCAGCAGAGATGAGCTTGCTCTACAAAATGATCACCTGGAAGTCAGGTTGCATTTTTGCCCCTTTTAAGTCAGATGAGTGTCTGGAGTGCAGCTCCTAGCTGAGTCAGACATCTTCTCAAGGATGCTGTGTTGGTCGTTAGCTTGCGTGCATTATCACACTGTAATCAGTCCAATAGCCCATCTCTTATCTAAAATGTAAATACTAATTTGAGGGCTCAAGGAGAACAGCTACTTTATTTTCAGTTAAAAAAAAAAAAAGAGAGAGGAGGAAGCCTGGCATCATAACAGTAATTTATGATTTTACTGGTGTATTATCATCGGGTAATAAGAGCAACTCGAAACTGCCAATTATCTCATAAGAGGGGTATCACCTTTTCTATTTTGAGTGACTCCATCGATAAATGCAGGTTCTGCTTGCTAACACTCCGTCACATAATCAGGGGCCTTCCAGCGGGAGAGAGGAGCTCATGAGGCAGAGGGAACAGCCCAGAGCCCCAGCCCCCCGGGGTGAGCTGTGCGGGGAGGGGCCGGGAGGAGCCGCCCGGAGCAGGCGGCGGGTCGCGCACACGGAGCGTGCGGCAGCAAACCCGCTTTACAAAGAGACATCTGTTCCATTACTGCGCTGCATTGTGGCTAATTACATCCTGGCCCGTCTGTGAAATGACAGCCACTTATTCTCCAGTGAACCGTAAAATCTGTACATGTTCGGCGTGGGCAGTGGGGAGTCAGAGGGAGCAGGGGAGCAGGGGAGGGGGAGGACGGGGACGGGAGAACGGCACGGGCG